>NW_009714171.1:64896-81826 GCF_000703405.1 Apaloderma vittatum | reverse complement strand
CCCCTTGCCCCTCTTTCACTCTTTTATTTTTTTTTCCTTTTTTCCCCATAACAGAGAAGGTAATGTGTCACTACAACGTGTGGCTTGAGGCTGATCTTTCACTGCTGACAATTTTGAAATCAGGATCTTTCATTATTTTTTTTCGTTTTTTCACCTGAAGATTACCATTCAATTCTGGTTGAACATTAACCTAGATGTTGTCAGACCATGTTTCTGTTTTCTAACTCTCATCTGTGTTATTTGGGAGAGCAAACTATGCACTATCAGTGGTACCTTTTCTATCAAGGTGAGTTCCCCTCACCCCCAAACCGCCAGCTCATTTCATCTGAACAAAAGAAGTTCAGCATTATGCCCAAAGGTGAAATCCCATAAACAGTAAACTGCTAGTTACTGTCCTTTTGTCAACAAAAGGTACAAAAATGCCTTCTCTTTTGACTTTATAAAGTCAAGTTATTACAATTCTGTTTGTGCTCTCCTGTTTCTATGGAAACAGTCAGTCTAATTTTAGGGAATACTCCGCTCCTATCATTCAGCTGAGATTTACATAAATCTGTGTAGGGCCACTGGTGTCTGTTGTGCTGTCAGCAAGGGAACTCAAAATGCACTCGGAGAAAATGTACACATTGGATGTGGAGAACGCAACTGAAATTTTCCAAATGGGAAAAAACAAACCCAGAAATCTAAGCTGTATGAGGAAGCTCTGTGTTTAAATGTGCTGTTGCTGGATTTGTCTGGAACGATATTAGAGCAAGAAAGACTCTGGTGAGAAGTGGATCTCATTTAACTCAGATACGTGGCAGACCTCTACCTTCTGGATATCTAAACTGTAAAGTGATTAAAATATACAGTGTCACATGCACATAAAGAAATGAAGTAGAAAAGCAAATTAGGAGAGAGAGAGACAATCTCTGAGGACTAGATAACTTCATCAGTGTTCCTTTTATAAGAAACCTTTATAGGTGAAGCTAACTGAATAATATACCTTGTGAAAACTCTCCTGTAAAGGCAATGCTGCCTGGATTAAAAGGGTAGTGCCAGTGCAGTGCATGCAACACACTGAGGATGGAAAATGAGTGAAATGTCATATCTTGTCTCACCTGTCAAGGGAGTACCAGCACGGGAATAGAAGCAGCCAACCCACTGCTGGAACCAGGAGCAAGATCCCTGCTTCTGCCAGCCCTGAAATGGGAACTGTCAGAATTTGCTCAGGAAAAACGGTGCTTCCAAAGGTCCGAGGAGGTGTGAGGGAGATTTAAGAATTCCATCTTTAAGAATGGCTGTGTCCCAGGATTTAGGTCAAACAACAGCTCTACAAATATTTCTGCACGCTTCAACGGTGCTGATGGTATTTAGGGTGCAGCATCAGGAATTGTATGGGATGTGTCTGTAACCTCTCGGTCTTGGCAGCAAAAAAAATCTGTGTTATTGAGTCTAAAAGGAGCAGATATGACCTGCACAAGACTACCTCCAAGGAGGTTCTCTCAGGGCCATCAAGAGTAACTGAGCCAATTACTGGACCTGGTATTAGCGATCGTTCTAGTAAGGCCTGACGTGCCCAGCTCAGAGATGCATCTGCTTTGCGCAGAGACGTGAAGTAGTGTTGGTGCCCCAACCACCGCAGTGCCTTCACTTCTGCAGTAAGTCAATCGGTGTTAAATTGCTTCTTGAAATCCCAGATAAATGTCCTTTAATTTTTTTTTTTTACTGTCTTTTAAAATTAACTTTCTTAGCAGTTGTCCTGTCCCTAGCTGTGTATGTCTGGTGGCTGCCAGTCTCCTCCTCTTTCCTGCTCATGCTTGAGCACACACGGTACTTCTGTTCACGTCAGCAGATCGGTTGAGGTGCTTAGCTCGTCACTTGTGAAATACTCCTGGCTAGAAGCAGGAAAAGACACCCCCGAAGGGCAGGGTTGGTGACAGAGCAAGGAAGACAAAGGAGCTGGCAGTGGGACAAGGTGCTGCTGGGGAAGCATCTGCGCCTTAAGACATGGTGTGGGGAGGGAAGGGAGAGCCCTGGGTGGGGAGAGGCTGCATCTCCTGACCCGCACCTCTCACAAGGTCAGGGCAATAAATTAAAACACTGTTAATGGTTTCGGTTCATTTGTGTAGTTCTGTTGTTCTCCCCATTTTGGCAGGGTCAGTAGGAACTGGTGCTTTCTGGGGATTGCCAGGGGTGACTGTGGGCTCAGAACAATCTTCTAGACCCCGTGCTGAAAATCCCAGCTTGTGCCCTGACCTCCCCTGCGCTGCCTTCTGCTGCTCCCCTGCCCAGCCCTGCCAAGCCGTGCCCCTCTCTGAAGTGTGTGTAACTCAGCAGGATGCAGCTGGATGTTTGGTCGGTGCCTTTGCTCCTTTTGATGCTTCCCGGCAACGCGTGTGAAGCTGCTTCTTCCAACGGGACGGGTTTGCTTTTCATCTTCGGCTCCCGTGTGTGGGTGAGAGGGCTCAGGTGGCTCTGAAGCCTCGTGCTCCTCTCTGGAGAGAGCCCTCATCTTCCTCTCTCAGCTGTGGTTGTGGCCTCTGGCACAGTGGAACAGGACATTGAATGCTTTGCACATGTATTTTTTTTTTCCACTTTTTTTGTAAATACTTGATGGTGAACTGCAACTTTAAAAATGAATGTCATTAGGTAGGGGATAAATATTTTGCGTAGCTCTAAGTCTCTTTGTTGGTGGTGGTTTTTTTTCTGGGTTTTTCTTTGTTAGTTTGTGTTCTGTTTGGTGTTATTGTTGGATGAAATGAAGGCTACACAAGCCCTGCAGCTAATTGCAGGTCTGGCTGTGTCATTTTGCTCCAATACAGAGCCCAGGATGAAAAGCAAGTGGGCTACACAAGAAATGTGAATGCTGTGTAGAATGCTTAAAATATTTACTTCCGAAGTACTTTTACAAAATGGAGGAAATAACAACACAGAGAAAATCCCTCTCCTGTCTGTAACAGCAGAATTGCAATTACATTTAATTCTACGATTCATTGGCTGAGAGACAACCTTTTCTTTCCCACTCTGCCTCTTAACATTTGTTATGCTGCTTGTAAGGACATTAGATTCATTTTTAAAAATTTCATTTGCTTCGAAATCTCTGAATGTGCAGCTAAATCTAACCTACTATTTACTTTTTACTTTTTGAGGAACTCCCTATTGGTTTATATTTTTATTCTTTTTGTGAGAATAGACTAGAAAGTAACTTGTCAGAACTAACTGGCTGAATTTCTCCATAACTGAAAAGTAACCTTTGCAAAAGGAGCGGGTTATTCCTGCATATTCTTATACCTAGAAATATTAAATTTACAGCAAAATTAAAGGCACAAATCTAGGGATTTTTTTTCTTGTTTGTTTAATAAGTGCATGTCTTCTTTTTTTCCCATGTTCTTTTCTTTTTCCCTTTTTTTTCTTTTTTTTTTTTTTTTTCCTTTACCTGATTCACACATGCATCCTTCATCTCATCAGTTAAAGCTCTTTAGAGAATGACCCGGATTTGCTCCCTGGTGAAGAAATCATCAGAGTGTGTTCATGTTAAATGAAGATTAGAATTTTGCAGCTGACTGAACATGAGAGAAAATTCACTATTCACGTTAATTAGCTGTGATTTTCCTGAACTAATTTCACAGAAATTGATCCTAAACCTACACAATAATATGCATGTCTTGAAATCTCCGCAGACCTGTATTGATAAATATTTTGGAATTGAAATCTTAAAAGGTGCTTAACGTCAACACTAACACCTTTTTTGTGCGCATAATGAAAAAAAACTACCTCGAGGTATGTCTGTGAGTTAGGTTGAGCAGATTCATGGCACAGATTTCATTACAAGAGAATTCTAAGCTTTGAGTTACCCCGTCTTCTCATTCTGCTCCAGCTGGAGCCAGTGAATCCAGGTGAGCTGCCAGTGCAGTTGCGGGGTGGAGGGGAGCCCGTCTGCAGGCAGCTCCAGCTGGCAAAGGGAAAGGAGCAGGACCCGGAGAGAAGTCCCTTCTTTGCCTGGCTTTTCAGATTCCGTGTGCTGTTTGAGCAGTGGGAGAGAGAGATTGCCTCTAAAGGGTGGCAGAGTATATCTTAGCAAATGGGCAAAAGATGTAATTGCAGGTGCCATCAGAGGCAGCAGATAATACAGCTGCAGCACTCGGTACCTGCCGGTGCGAGAGGCGAGAAACAGAGTTTAGGGTGAGAGGAAAGCTGTCAGGGATGTGTCAGGGCTGTTATGGCTGTGCTGGATGTTCTGGGCTCTGCTGGAACAGGATCTGCCTTCCAGCTGCCACCGGGGACCCACGGCCTGAGCCTGCGTGGCTGAGCTGACTTCTCCTGTGAATGCACCCCTGCCACCAAAGGCTCTTCCTGACTCTTGGTTTCCTCTTGCTGTTTAAAACTCTAATTACTGGCTACCAGCCCAAGAGCAGCAGTCACCCCTGCGGGCTGTTCCTCTGCCTTCACTTGGGACACCTCTCCCTTGCTTGATTTTCTCCCTTCATCTCAGATTATTGAGAGCGATGAGGAAGATGCTTACCTGCTTCTCTCTGTCACTGAAGGATTCCTTTAGTTTTAGAGAGAAGTATATCTGAAAGCAAAACAAAAATCCGTGCATGCATTTATGACTAGTTTTTCTCAATTGTTACACTAACAAATATTCAAAGCAATAGCAGTAAATTGCACTTCTAGCACTAGATCAGTACTCTATATAACTGTAAATCAACCAATTACTGAATGCTGCAGGAGAAAAAGGCAGATAGAACTCCACAAGAGGCATGTTCAGGCACCAATGTTTTCCCATATTGTTTTTACCATCACAAGAGAATAGGTATTTTAGTCAGTCAAATAATACATGTCACTGATTCACTTTTTTTTTTAACCTATATTTTTGACTTGCCTTTCCTCTGTCACTAGGTCAGTGACACAATCTGAAATGCAATTTTACTGAATATTGCTCTTTTCCTCAGTAAAGTCCATCCCTTATTTGAGGCAAAAGGCTTGACCTTCCATGTGACTGGGGCTGAGCCCGTGGCCACGGCTGCTTTTTAACCATCATATTCCGACTCATAAATCACCCAAGGGTACAGGAGTAAAAAATGGGTTGGTACTGTTATCCTTATGTAGCACAGCATGAATCTGGCTCTCTGGTACTGCAAACCTATGTATTTCCTGGGAATTGTTCTGCTTGTTAGGGCTCGGTCGCTTCTGGTCCCAAAGAATTGTTCCTGTGCACTGGACCTGGCATGTTCTGGCACTTTGCGTCCCGTTTCTCCACTGAAGCCTCGTTGTTTTGGCTCAGGGATTGAGTAATGCTGTTATCCCAGTTAGCCGGGGAAGAAGCTCAGGTTCAGTCCAATACTTGGCTTTTAACACCTGATTGGATAAATCGGTTGTGTATGCTGCCTGGGGGAAATAAAAACACCCTGGGGGTTTGCTGTAACTTTTTTCTTCGGAATGAAGTACATGAATGTTGAGGGTCTTGCAAGAGCTACCTGGGGTCCTGAGCAAACAGATTGAGCTGGTTAACCAACATGCATCGGACCGACAGATTATTCTAGTTAACTAGACCTCTGCCTTCTTGCATGCCAATTGCAGGGTCAAATAGGGTAACTCAGCTGCCTGAACCTCTGATTTACAGGGGGTTTGCAGGACTGAAGACAACCCAGATTTAAATAGCCAGGCGACACTTTTAGCTGCAGAGAGCCCAGGCGGGAGGAGGTAATTGCTGCACAGAAATAGGGAGCATGCAGGAAAAAAAAATCCCTCTTGTCATCAACATTCAGAGTTATGCCGCAGCTGAAGGGAGGGGTGTAGTTTGTAAACGGCAGACACTTTTTAATTTCCTGAAAAAACCTAAACCACAGCCAGTTACATTAGCACAGGGGAAAGGTGGGTAAAAACCCAAGCAGCGTGGGAGGGAATAATTAGGAATGTAGTTTGTCTTCATACCAGACTAGGCTTCTTCCTAGGCTGCTTTCTTATTACTGTTTCTGGAGAGTAGTGTAGTTGTCTGATGTGCAGGTAACCGCTGCCAGGCTGTGTCATGTCACACCTTCTCCTCCACCAGACAGGCAGGAGGGACCACAGGGAACAGGAGGGATGTGGCACTTGAATTTTGCAGCACGTGGCTGCCGTTGGAGTAGCTGACGGGAACTGGGCACGGCTCAGACCTGGCTCCTGCTAGAAATGCCAGTCCCCAGCCAGACAGCCCCCTTCACTGAGCTGAGCCTGTGCAGGACACGTCGAGGGCAGCAGAGCAGGTCCAGGAGAGCCACCTCGTGCAGACGGAACCGTGTCCCTGCTGCCATGGATTCCGTTCCAATGTGCTCGTGCGGAGAGGCAACACTGACAGCCTAAAATGAGTTCTCTTCCCTTCTTCGAGCTGGTGGGCTGACAATTATTCCCACAGCTCTAATTACAGTTCACAGAATGTATATTTTTCAGAAAGTAAAGTTCTTGCCTCAACCACCAGTTCCCTTTGGGCTTAACCTTTTGAAGCAAAATTGCCACTGTTTGTTCTCTCAATGCTTTCAAGTTGTTCACCAAAGTATGAAATGATGGGAAAGTGGTAATGAATAAGTGAGCCTTTTGGCTTTTACTCAATCTACTGACGTAAAGAAATGTTGGTTCCTGTGTAATTGCTGGACATAATCACATCAATGAAGTTTCACCGCTTTGTTCGGTTTCTCTGCTGCAGGACTGGTTTCCCTGAAGGGGCTGTACTGTGGACGGTGTGCTTGGGCTGGTGGGTGGGGATGCTGCTGGAACAGCTCCTTTTCTGGAGTAGAGAGTAAATCTGATTCTCTGATGCCCACGGTGCAAGATCAGCCAGCCCTTGGGGCAGTTCAGAGCACGGTGGGGGTTTGTTGCAGCCGAGGGGGCTGTCAGTGGGGCAGAGGGATGCTTGGGATCCATCTCCCAGGTGGAGCAGAGGGATCGAAACCGTTGCGGTGACTTTCCTGAGTGAGAAAGTCCCCAGTTCCCGTTAATAACGATGTTCCTCCTGCGCTTGGTTGGGGTAGGGCTCCAGGCTGGGCATGGCACTGGCAGCTCTGCTCAAGGTGAGAGTGTGGGCTGCTGCTGTTGGAATAGATCAAACGTAGCAAAAAGCTGGTTACCAAAAGCCCTTAATTGTTTTGTAAATTGCAAGGAACTTTGCACAGAACTCTGAAAAGGAAAGCTGCTCTTCTCAGTTATTTCAAACTGGCTTATTCAAGAGGGAGTGACTTTAAAAAATTCAGCCAAATGAATGCAAAATTGTTAAGAAAATAACTACCCTTGTATATTCACAGGTAAATACCTATGCAATTTCTTTTTTAAAACTCCATGTAAAAATAAAGCTTCTGTAAATGTTCTTTGGCTGTTGTACCCTTTTCCTGCTAAATGGTTTTTTGATTAGCTTTATTGAGTTACACATCAGGACTGTAGTTTCGTTTTTTGCTGATCTACTATGTGTGCATTTATCCATGCTTCCTACTTGGCCATCTCAGAAAATCTCATGGGCATTAATAAATTAACCTACATAACCCTGAAACTGGTAAGAAGGGATCAGTACTCCTGTTTTATAACTCTAGGCTGGAACTAGAGCAAGGAGAGAAACGTGTTTCGCAGTTGGTAATCAAGTGTTTATTGTGTTTTCTGGAAGGTATTTGCACACTGTGGTGATGAGACCATGGGCAAAAATATATACAGCAGAGGGCTGAAATTCGATGGCTTAATGATGGAGTGTTAAGGCAAGAGACAGTGTCAGGGATAGAATTTAGAAGGCCTGGCTCTCAGGTTAGCACTTTAAACACAGTACAGTGGTACTTTGGGGCATTACTCTGAGTGGGAAGTGGTTTGGATCCTTAAATGACATAGATGCGTTTTACCTTAACTTCTGCGGCAGTACATGTATCAATGCCACTGATACTTCTCTGTATACGCTGGCACTTCTATATGGTTTTGGTGCAATATTTTCTTGCCTGTTGAAACCATAAAGTTGTGGGTAAATAACTAGGCTGTTTTTTCTGATAACAGAGACTCACTTGTGCCAGGTTATTAGCACTGACATGCCTCGCACTGTGGAAACCCTCAGCTCTGTTTATGCGTGTGTTTAGTGAAGTGTAACTCCCTTATCTGGGTAGTGCAGATTTAGCCAGAAGTGATGTTCTTCTCTGTCAAACAGACTTTTCCCTTTTCCTTCCCCTTCAGAAACATCCTCCTTTTTGGAATTTAGGAGTCTTGTTTTATTAACGGTGATACCTGGCGGAGGTCTGTCCCACGCACTACGTGCTGACACGGGATTTCTCTCTGTTCATTCATGGGGCAGCTCCTTTAAAATCTGTGGTGCTGCACCTGCTGCAAAACCCAGAGCTCTGGTCTAGAAAGGCATGTTTGAATGTGCAGATAAACCACGTTGCAAGATGAAAATTTAATTCCAGAGTTTTTTATTACTTTGCCAAAATAATGTTTTGAGTGGCAAGTCCCTTTATTGAAAGGTTTGGGGTGGATTTTTATTTTTTTTCTTTTTTAATTAAACCACAAACATGTCAAGAGCCACTGCTCACCATCAGTTGGGTAGTTGGGTAGAGGGGAATTTGTCTCAAAGCCCTGAAGAAAAGCTAAGGGAGCACGGAGGGCTGACTGCTGTCTCTGCTGCCAGCTCTAAATACCTTATGGAGAAGGATTGCAGAGGGGGAGTGTCAAGGAATCTTTCCTCAGTGCAGCGGAGCTGATCTGTAGCAAGAAACAGCTCCTTCTGTGTGCTCTCCTGCCTCTCAAAATTTCCAGGAGAACAAGCAGATCTCCATGTCTGACTCCTCACCCCCTCCTTCTCCTGCCTGCTAAACCGCAGGTGCAATCGCGTGTGCAGAGCTCCTGCATTCGTGCAGGGTGTCAGGCAGGCAGATCTTCTGAGCATCCCTTCTGTTTTAACGGCAGAACTGCTCTGCCTGCAGCCTGGCAGACATCGAGGGAGGGTTCAGGACTATCACAGAATGTCATTTGCCTGGTAATAAATGGACACAGTGGATCATCCAGACAGATAAAGCTCAGCAGTGGTCTTAAATCTTCCCTTCCAGTCATATAAAAGAAATATGGGTTTGGACAAGGCACTTATCTCCCCTACGTATGCAGTTTCTCAACAGTGCAGATGCAGAACCGTTTACGTTAAAAAGGAGAGGAAAAAGAAAAAGCCCTTGAGTATAGAACTACTAAGGATTGCCCTAGTCCTATAATTTAAACAGTGGAAAGATGCCTGAACTGCAAATCAGGCCTGAGGTCACCCACCTAGTTGCCCATTCTATTCCTAGTTGTTTAGAAAGAGATATAACAGTCTTTTCCTGACTCACCGAGTAACTATAAGGAAAAATAGATCAAAATGTTGTGCTGTCATTCTTCAGTATCTTTACAAGCATTTTGACCGCGGGAGTATTTTTGGGAGCCGAACAGCGAGTGGCTGCCCTGCAGTGTTCTTTGCTGGCCTCACTGAGAGCTGAAAGTTCCTCATAAAATGCCTTGAACAGAGACTGCTGCGACTTTTTCAGCACACGCTGCACGTGTTTCCACCCTGTTGCCAGATCTGGCATGAGTTTCATGTTTATTGATGTGCTGACAAAGGACGTACTGTGCTTTGAAGGCATTCTCATTTTCACTTTTTCATGGCAGGACCCACTTTTCTTCTGTGCGAGAGGTACGGTACGTATGCTGCTCACCTCCCTGGCTTAGGGATGATGGATGATACCGCCCTGGAAACACAGCGTCGTTTGGTTTGCTTTTGATATGAAACTGCAAAAATTGCCTCTATTTTTCTATTTTTAATTATGTTTGATGGCAAAAGAGAATCCTGTCAAATGTCTCTCAGCCTGCTTTGTAGAACAAAAGCCTATAATAAACTGTTAGCGTAGTGTAAAAACAAGAAGCAAAAGTGTACTTGAAAGGAGATAAATTATCGGGTTGCCTAAAAAGACATTCCTAACCTTTTGCAGTTTAACTCTTCCAAATAATAAGCTGCTGTGATTCCTTCTTTTTCAAAAACATTTTTCAACAATTTCGGAAAGTGGAGCTGTTGAAAGAAATGATGTGTAAACTTCAGTGACTGTCTTTGGTATTTAAAAGCAAACAAACAAACCAAAACAAAAAGAACACAACAAACAGGCAAGCAAACAAAACCACTCCCAAACCCCCAAGTTTGTTTTAATTTTTCTCCATATTGAAACAGAATAGGTGGCTGGTAGTTGTTTGTCTGTTGGACCTGGTCTGTCAGCTGACCTGTCAGTCACCGATAGCCATGAAAGGGAAATAATATTCTTCTGTCAGTGGAACAGACAGTCTTCCAGAAGACATTGTTAATTCAGCTGGAAATAATTAACTACAAATTTCATAATGTTCTAAATTATGTAATAATGCTGCAAGGCAAAGTGACATGCCGATGTCACTAAACAAATGAAATAATGACTTAGGTATGCAAAAGCCTGATTAATTTCAGAAATAACATGACTGAGCTCACGTCAGTTCCTAATAACCACAATGTCCACTGGAAAGCAGCGTCTGAGACTGCAACAGTCTTACTCCTGAATAAGGTGGACTTAAAATTACCTAGAGACTGTGCAAAACACTAAATAAATGTAAAATTTCAGAGAGCTAGAACAATTTTAAGGCAAGTTTGTTCTGAATAAAATATTTTGACGAATCCATGCTTCAAACTTTGCCATTTGCCCGGATTTCTTGGCTTGGGGCAAGCGTACAGTGGAGCTGTTGATAACTGAATCAAATGTACTTGCACAGAGGCTTGCAGAAGCTCCAGGCATTTGTTTGGTTGTTGCTGCTGTCAGCACGGTGAGTTTCAGTCTGGCCCCAGCAGGTTCTGCAGAAGGTTTGGCAGCTTTCCTGCCGAGGAGGGCGTGGAGGACGCAGCCATGGGTTGGCGGGGATCACTGGGTGATGCTGGAGACGGGACCGTGCCATCTCACTGTCGGCTCCTGCAGCTGTTGCCAGCTGGGCTTTATGATAAACCGATGACAAACGTCATTGGCTTCAGTGTAAATATTTGTGGTTTTAAGATGGCATACAAGCAAGAGTAACTGTAAGATCAAGGCAGCTAAAAAAAAACAAACTCTATGTATAAATATAAACACTGTTTACTGCATGTGTAGATTATGTGGCATATCTAGAGGGGAAAAAAATGGCCAACGTGCCTCTTGAGATTTCATTTTATTGCTAAAACTGTCCTGCGTGGGGTTATGACAGAGGGAGCATTCCTGTGCAGAGAGGGTTTCCGAGACTTCAGCAATAGCCTCCTGATAAAACTTTGAAGTGCTACTGACTCTTGCTTACGTAACGTTGGTTTACATCTTTCCTGAAACGTCGGCACCGCTCTCAAAATCTGATTTTGGACCAGATGTAAGGCCCTATGGTTGTTGTTATGTAATAATGACGATCATATAAGCCACCATTGCTGATATTCTCCTGGTGGATAGGGTGAATACAGAAAGGTTTCTTTTTGTCTTCTGACAGGCATCTAAACCTTGGTAAGCTATTCTTTTTACATAAGTGACATGGAACTGCCAGAAGAATAGGTGTATATACAAGAGGCAGCCGCAGGCTTTCAGGTTGTGCTGAGATTCATCTGTGGGATGCATTTGTTGCTATTTTTTTTTAGTGTATTTTCAATTTTACTGTGTTGAATAGATGTCTTTGTTACATGAACATTACATTTATTGTTTAAGTATGATAATTAGATTGCAGATCATCTGCAGAATTTCGGAATCAAAACAGTTTAGCAAATACATAAAAGAAAATTGTAGATGTCTGTTTTCTCAGTTGCCAACTCATGCTGGTGTTAAGGTCAGAAAATCCTCACAGATCTATTTTCTCCCCCATATCTGATTTGAATTACAATTTTGCTTGTTTGTATGTGTATAACGTGTCCTCTAGCTCCTTGCAGGGAAACTTAATTTTAAATATGTGGTAAAGGAATACGTAGGACTGAGCACAGAATCTGTGTACATAGTCCTTGGAAGAGTTGCCCTCCCACCAGCACTGAACTGGACGCTGAGCTGCTTAATTATTAAAAAAGCATTGGCAGTAAGGGGAGTTGTTAAATTAGTGTGTTTCCCAAATCGATCTGTTTAACTGATGTGAAGAATGTGTTGCTTGGATCCAGCCCCTGAAACAAACCCGAGGGATTTCATCACGTTTATTTTGAAAGCAGTGGTGGTATGGCTGTAAGAGAACACGCTGCGATGTTTCAGGGGAGCTGGAATGTAGCAGACAGGCACGGGTGCTGCTTGGTTCAAAGTCAACATCCTAGAACTGAAGTGTAGTAATTTCCACAAAAAATAGAGTGTTTGGTCTTGCTTCGTAAAAAAAAAAAAAAAAAAAGGTCTTTCTGCGGGAGGATGTTCTTGTGGCATCTCGGAACGCATCTGCTGTGTTGAGCCATCCTGGATCATAATCCCGTAATTTGCTATACAGCCCAGGTACCGATGGGCGGTGGGGTCACCATCTGCAGCACGTCAGTTAGTCATTTGCTTAGGTTACACATGATGACAAGCTCCTTCATTTTAAGGTTATTTTAGTTATTGATTTTCAGAATATCTGCAGCAACTCCAGATGGTGAAGGAGAAGAAAATACTTTGCCCTTGCTAGAAAATTGCAATTGTGTGGCAGTCTTCTGTCCCTTTCAACTCTGAACTGATGCGAAAAAATTGACTTTGAATGTAAAGTTCAGGATATGGCTTTCTGTCAGGTACTTAATAGTAGGGTTTCTTTTTATCTGAAGGTGTGGGTTTTTTTAAAATAAAAAAATAAGTGAGAGAGTGTGGCAGCCATGGCATCAACAGAGTGAGTTTACATTTCTTTGGTTACTTGTAAAATCAGGATGAGCAACTTTGCTTCTTTTAGGTAACTAATTTGGTGGTAGGTAAGGAATTGGCAATTCCTATATGTTAATTGTAATGCCAAGTTAATTATGGTAAGAAAAACTTGTGTGTGACTGTAAAGCATACTCTGCCTGTTGATGTTGCTTACAGAATTTTCCATACAGAATCTGAATGAGCACTGCAGCTGGTATAGCATGCTATAAATTAATTTAAGGTGTGATTTGTGAAACACATTCAGATAATTGGTGGCTCTAAATGAGCATGTTTGCAAAGCATTAAACTTAGTATCCATGAGGGGAAATTATGTAAATACATGGTATTTTTTAGTATATATTGAATCTTCCTTTGTCTGAACTTTCGGATTTTTGAAACACCTGATTGGAAGCCTACAGTATGTATATTGTACTAAAAGAAAACAGATTTTTTAAAAATATCCTAAAATAAATGACTACGTGTTAACACTGATAACATCTATTATAATGCTGCTTCATCTGGTTTAGGTTCTGGCCATTTGTCAGGATCAGCTTTGCTGACATAGATGTATAGGGTGCATTTAGATGTTTTATTAATTGGCCAATAACCCTATGTAGCAAGCAATATTTGATTTTTTTTAAATTAATTTTGTCTTTGTGTGTGTGTGCTGAGTTTGTGAAGTGTTTGCATGTGACTTCTGCAATCTGTTCCCGCTGGACATGTTTGATTAAATCATGCTAACGTGACCTTTTGGCAGACACCATGATTCCCATGGCCTACTTACAACTTGTTTTGAAACTAAACCTAGAAAATGCTCTATCTTCTCTCACCCTAATTGCATTTGTTAAAATGATATATTGCCAAGGAAGACACTTGCAAAAAGAAAAGATATTGCTTTCTGAAGCTGTACCAGCTGAAGCAATTACATCCCCAAACAGATTGTGGAATTGTTGTCTGTCCAGGAACTCATAATTTAAAAACCAGTTTCTGTTTAAAACCAGTGAGATCTTTATTCCTACCTGCCTTTAACATTCAATCTGATGATCATTGAAACATTTCTACTGGTTGAATAGACCTGGAGCCTTGCTCTGCTTGCTGATGTCTGGGACACAAAGAGGACCCAAGAGGCACCTCTCATCCACAGGTAAAAAGCTCTGCTCCCTTTTTTGCCTTTATTCCCCACACTTGTTGGTCGTCTTCTGAATCTGTTTTTTCACTGCCACCTTTTTCCTCGCCTCCTGGGCCCTCACAGTTTACGGACTGGCTTCAGTGATTTGTTATCTCCAGCTACTATCTCCTAGTCTGTTCATAATAGTTTTAGCCAACACTTTACACGTGTGTGGGAAATCTCAAAAATCTGAAAAAAGGCAAACTAGTGCCCAGGTTCAACATTCAAGAAAAATTCATCCCTGAAAATGCTGAGTGGGATCAGAAAGACCTAGAAAGAAGTTCCTGTTTTAAATTACTGCTGGATAAATAGAACATAATTCAGCGATTAGGTGTGACAGTTGAATTGCCATGGTGGTCAAAGAACTGATGTAGAAGCCAATTTGGCAGCAGGGCTGAGACAAGCTCTCGCTGTTTCAGCAGAGACCCTCCAATATTGGTTTTGTTATACCCGTAGTTAATGCAGATGCTTTCATTTAAATCACTGGGGTACACGGAATATTTCTCACAGCAAGGAACTGAGTCTGAGGGACAGCGAGAACAAACATCACTCACAACCACGCTAATGCTCACCTAAATGCAAATGAATAACAAACATCAAAACCAGGCAGGACAACTTTCCTGCAGGGTTACAATTTTGATCTTCCAGTAAATTCAGTGGAGCCACTTCTTCTTTGTGGAAGCTGAAGTTCTTGTGCAGAAATGCCATGTTTTTACAGCAGAATGTCCTTCTTATCAGATTTTATAGTACTGCTGACTACAGACGTCTCTGTGCAATGCTTATTTTAGCAATTACTCTATTTTTAGATCCTGTTTGTTTCAAAATCTAGGTCAGCTTGCTTGGCAAACTGGTAAAAAGGATGTGCTGTAAGACAAGAAGGTATAGTTCTCACAGACAACAAAAACATTGCCTTTTTCAGACTGGTGCTAGTTTTATTCCTGGATTAGAAACTTCTGAAAGATTTTAGGATTTATATGTTATTACTAGAAAGACAGTAATTTGGTGGTGATGCATCTCCATTGAACATATTTTTTTATTAGTTATGGATATTCCCAACTTGTTCTATAAATATGAAAATATTGAAAAAATATTTTCAGAGCGATTTATTTCTATGAAAAGAATTGATCCAAAGAAAAGCACAATTTGGAAGACTAGATTCTCAAAGAAATTTGGCTGTTAATGCAGACATCATCTGTGGAACAGAAAAGGCATTGTATTTCATCACGTTCGAGAAGTTCTCGTCCTTCACATACTCTTAGTGTATATAGCCAGCAACAAAGAGAACAGCAAGAAAAAGGAAAACCTTTTTTGTCAAAGTGGTAGCCACACTTACTGAAAGACTTGGAGTGCTCTAAAAGATTTCCAGATCAGGAGGAACTGTGGTGTTCAGTAGTCCTAATTCCTACCAGCTGATTTGAAGGAATCAAAACTATTTTACGCTGTATTGTATATATTCAAATCATATAACATTGGGATACATCTCCCCACAAAGAATTAATTTTCCCTTGAGGTTAGAATTTGCTTTCATCCAAGCAAGCATTTGAGCAAGTGTTTGCTTTAGGTAAACCAATGCCAATGGGCACAATGCAGACACTTTTGCAAAGAGATTTCTTAATGGGGAGACAGGGTTAGTTCTAATCCCACCTATTCATAGACTAATAGAATTGTTTGGGTTGGAAAGGATCTTTAAAGATCATCTGGTTGAACCCTCCCTGCCATGAGCAGGGACAAATTCCACTAGAGCGGGATGTAGATATTTCTTTCTAAGTATTCTCTTCCCACCCTGCGGCTCTTCCCCACTTGAGCTCAACGTTCTCTCAGCAGCACAGCAGTCGTTTGCACAAACCAGCCCTGGCTTCAAATGAGGCGTAAGCAGGAGGAGCAGATGAGCAGTAAAGAAACATAGATCACATTTTCATGCGAATAGATTACTAAGCTGAGGGAATAGCCTTCCTCTTGAAAATCAACATGCTAGTTTGTGGAATTAGCATCTAAATTAGAACCTTTTTCTAATTTTCCTCGAAGGTTGTAATTTGTTTTTCAATTCTACTCTATTGCATACAACTTTATTTGTTACAGGTACTGCAGCCTAAGTCGCTGATGGATCTTTTTTCTTTTTTGGAAAACACTATCAATCTTGACATGTGAACCTGCAGTCAAGAGTAATTTAGCTTGAAAGGGACCTCAGGAGGTCTCTTGTCCAACCTCCTGCTCAGTCAGCCATGGGATCACAACAGATTACTTGGGGATTTATTCAATCTGGTCATGAAACCATCAAGCACGGAGACCACACAGCCTCCGTGGGCAACCTGTTCCTCTGCTGGATTGTCCTTGAGGTAAAAAATGTCTGAGATCACCCTCCAGTAAACTCATTCCTATTTATTGAAGTCTTGTGCTGGTGGGCTCAAAACTTAAGTACTCTCTACAGCTCTAATTTTACCGAAATAATTTTGTACTCCTTTTTTGACACTTCCGAGGTATGTAAACTCTGTAACTTGGAATTCAGCTGCTCTAAGAACTAATACAATGGGTATGGCTCCGGGATTTCCATGTTGGGTTGCCCTTTAAGCCATGTGAAAATCATTGTCTCACCAGGCACTAGTCCAAACAGCAGGCCTGATCCTGACAGATAGGAAAAACCTTTAGTGAGTTTTGTATCGAAAAAGATTATACAACTGGAGCATGACAATTGCTGTGTCCAGATGCATCCTGAGAGGACATGCAATACATCTGCTCCCATGGGCTCATCAAAAAAGCTGTCCATGTTCTGTTCCAGAACTTTTTTTTTTTTCAGTGCTATTAAAAAGGTTGTCACATTTGTCCTTATTAAGTCTAACTGAAATTGGTGCAAAGACTTGACTTGAAATCTGCTATCCAGAAACTTACTTGCAGAGCAGCCTGGAGAAAGGAGAAAAAAAAAAAAAAAAAAAAAAAAGCCATTGAGGGGGGTTTCCCCCGTTCA
>NW_009714171.1:52419-64848 GCF_000703405.1 Apaloderma vittatum | reverse complement strand
GGATCTGCGCCAGGGAGCAGGGGTGGATGGAGGTGGCAGCTCTTGCGCTGCACACCCGGCACCAACGGCTCCCACAGCCCCCACTCACAAAGCCCCAAAGGCACAAGGAACTAGAACACTTCCCTCTTTGTGCATAGGACAGCTCTGGAAACAAATATCCACAGCTGAGAAGAGGATGTTACAATGATGCTTCATTTATTTTCAGGTTGTTGGTCTGGAACTTTTCAGCCTCTGAAATACCACAAATGAAACAGCAACTTGACTTTCTGCTTTGAAACAGCAACCTAGAATTCTAAGAAACAGCAACCTAGAAATCCCGACTGGTGCCTCGGGTGTTGTATTCCACCTTTGCTAATCGTCTGCTACAAGAAAATCTTTCCAAATAGCCTTTGAAGACAGAACTGAAGCAACCGATGCATTCATTTCTCCCCCATGAAAATGACCTTTGCTGGGGGCTGAGGCATTTCCATTAGTGGGTATTTTTCCAGTAGGGTGGGGGGGTTATTTTTGTTTTTTTTCTTAATTATTTTTTAATTTATAAAGGCTAACCTCTCATGTGCTTTGAAGTTCAGGTAGAAATGAAAACAAGTTTTCAGTATCTCCCTAAAATCCTTCAAAATGTTGGACAATACCTAATGATCTTCCTACTCAAAACTCCCAAGGCTCTTCTGTAAAAGAGTGTGCAAGCAATCTTGATATTTCCTTACAATGAGGAAGTTGTTTTCTTTTTCTTTCTTCCCTTCTCATCTGGTGAAGTGTGAATGCAAGCAGCAGATCAAAAATACTCACTGCTTTTTTTCAGCCTAGGAAATGTCTTTTCTTCATCTGACAGGAGGGATAAAAACAGATGTGGAAAGATTCAGAAGGAGGAATTCATGTCAGAAAGTGAGCTCACACCACCCTGAGCTGTCACCCGCCAGTTCAGGCACATGAACAAATCCTCTGCTTTAATATTAACAAATGGACTGTGGAATGCAATATTCAGTATTGCAGAAATGCCATCCCTTTATTAAAAATAAAAGTGTCAATAACAGCAGAGCAAGCATAATGCTGTTGATTCACGGCAGGTCATCCGCGCTTTTCCATAGTTCAAGGACAGGCTGTGATGTTGGAGGATGTGCCCCTGGGATATACTGCCAGAAGAATATTGCATTTTAGGCATTTTTTCCTTGCTGTGTTCAGAGGGCAAGTCTGATCAATGTATCGCCAGAAAGGTAGCTTAAAATATTCATTTGGCTCAGATCAAGGAAGAGGACTGCTTTAAAAAATGATGCTGCTTCATCCAGATTTCTGAACATTATTTTCTACCATAAACCTGTCATTCCTTTTAAGTGATAATGCTTATTTCTGTGTTCAAGAGCCAAGACAGTAATTTGGTTAGGAAGTTGTATTTGGGTGTTTTGTTTTTTGCTATAGAAAGTTAATGGGATTTATGCAAGCATTTCTTGATTGCTTGAATAAGTATTCTCCCAGGGAAATAAACTTTGATCTTAATCTTCCCGTTTACGTTTGTAATGCCCTTAGCAATATACATCTACACACATTTTTCATTCATTGCTTTATAATTGGAAGTTTCATTGAGAATTCTATGAGTCTGCAGCGCATTCCTCTCAGGTGCACTGAGCAAAGTTTGTTTTCCCTGTTTCATCATTACTCAAAGGTTAGCCAGTCCTACCTGCAGCAAAGCAAAAATGGAGCTATGAACGTACACTGTATTTTATCTTTATGAGTAAACCAGCTGTAGGAACCACGTGCTTCCAGTACGGAGGAGAGGAGTGTGGGGGCTGCGGCGCAGGGCTAGCTGGTGGAGGGCAGGCTGCCTTCTTGTGCTTCCCCTCTCTCTTCTGTCTCACGGCTCTACGCACGCGGTACCTTTGGTTTCCCGTGCGGGATGTGCTCGTGCCAGGTGTTGGACGGCGAGATCCTTAGCGATACAGGGGTCTGCTCGGTCGTGTTAGGAAAGAGACAAGTCTTTTCATGGTCCAGAGCTGGCGCAGGAGGGTTGGCGCTGGAAGGAGCTGGGGCACGGCCAGAGGGAGCATGGGGAGTGTGTGAGGGTGCAAGGCTGGCTGGGGGGCTGGCGAGCTACCCTGGGGACCAAAGGGTGCTCGATCTGGTGAAGCACCTCCTGCACACCGCCTGTGCAGAGCAGCCCTGGGAACAAACTGTCCCCAGGTGAACTACGGCACTGGAAAGAAACTGGTTCATCCAGCCCAAAAATAGGGTCCAACCATAAACTAATGCGCATAAAATGTACGTGATCAGAGAGGATCAGCACATAGAATGAACTGAAGAAAGCAGTTATGACAAGGTGGTTGTACCTTTTATCTTCAAGGATGCAGAGAGTGTCTGTGTCTCCACCAAGAGATGAGTTGAATCTTCCTTTGCTCTGTCTCAGCGGTTTACATTTTGTGTCTAATTTCTGGTTTTGCTTTTTTGGCTTCCAGACATATTTTTTGCTATGATGCTAGGGACCCCTTTTGTGCTAATGTTTTCTTCCTGAGTGAGCTCTGTTCATTGATGTGGTGACTTGATTACACCTTTTTTTTTTTCCTGATTAACAGTTTTAGGTCACCACTTGTGAAGCGGGTTTTTAAATGATCCTTGGATTGTCTCTCTGACTGGTTTTATTGCTTCTTATCCAATTCATTAACATTCTTCAAAAAAGATGGGTTGTGTGTTGTTTTCCTGTGCCTGTTTGCATGCCTGCATTCTGTTCAGCGCGCTTTGGTCGTTGGCTCGGAAGAGGTTTGGGCAGAACTTGCTTCTCTGTCCCTGCTCTAAGGAGCTTACATGCTGGCTCCGCTCCTGTCTTCCCATGGAGACCTCTGGCAAAGAGAATAGTTGTATTCTGCAACTAGGCCTGCATCTAATTGCGTTTGCTAAAATAGTTCAGTAAGAAGATTGGACGTAGTTTACTCTGCCTGTGCAGATTCACCTAGGGCTTGGAAGCTGACAGAGCTTTAATCCTTTCACTGAAACAGGCAGGTGACTGGAGGCTACATACTGGACAACGCAGCCTCTCTGCATAATATTTATAAATTCTAAATCCTTAAGGAATAGGGACTGTTTGTGTGCAGGTGGTGTCCCTGGTAAATCTGGGACTCTCCATGCAAGGTACAGGCTAAGGGTTTCAGCTCCCACCTGACCTTTCCTCACATCACTCAAGATTGTCTGAAAAATTGTCTCTGCAGCCAGCCCTAAATTTTGCATAAATTTCCATAGGAGTTGATGAAGATTAAAGGAAGTCCTGTCTAGTTGTTTGTTTTCCTGCATCATCTCCTGACAAACAGAGCTGGAGCAATGAGAATCATAGAGCAGGGTTGGGCCAATGAGTGCCCTTTTTTCAAAAATAAAAGGTAATGTGAAACACGCCGAGAGCTGGAACTGTTCGGGTGGACTAAGCATGCAGAGGAGCCATCGAGACAACTAAGTGCGAGAAGGTTAAGCTTTCTAAGCACTCCTGAAGATCAATTTGCCAGGTACCTGCTGTTTGCTTTCTGTTTCATGGAAATAGGTCAGGAAGCAACTAACAGACACCTCACATGCTTGACATTTATTATTTTTAGTAATTTCTTGTTCCTCTTATTGGTGGCTTTTGCACGCTGGTCATGTTGAAAGCTGCCCTGAAGATATTTGCATTTGAATCAACGTCTGGCTATTCAGGGAGAAAGCCAGGTCACATAAAAGTCAAAATGTCCCCCTGCAATGAGACAGTTCGCTCTCTGCAATAAACCAATAACCCATTCACTCGACACATTAAAATGACAGATAAAATGCCTGAGGCATCGTCTCATTATGTGAGTTTGACAGGCTGCCCACATAAATGGCTTTTCTTTATACCTACATTTGCCCTCGGGATGCTTTGGTTTTCTTGAGCAGTGAAGGTTGGAGTGGTGATATTTGTGTGCTGTCAGCCCTAAGGTAAAGGTGAGAGCTCGAGGAATGGTGCTCGCCTGCCAGTGACACGAGCTAATTGCTGCTTTTAGGGACCCTGCAGGCTGGCCGAGCATATGGGGTGCACGGGCAAACACAGAGAGGAAAACATGGCTGCAAACCAGACCTGCATGGGTACGACGCGCTAGCTGCCCCACAGGGCAAGCAGATTCGATGTGAGGCTGGAAAGTCAGCTGTTTGTGGAGAATGCTTAAGCCAGGCCATCCGCTGCTGCGCTCCTCTGCGACAGGTGTGAGGTGGGGAGGAACCTGAGGCGACTGAGCGCAGGGGCTGCAGTAATTCTCTGTCGGGATGAGAACTGAATTCCTCACAAAGCATCAGCAAAAGCTAAAGATTTTAACTCATGGCAGTAGACTGTCAGACCTGTTATATTCAGCTCATTCTCAAGGAGTACCTCTGGGATATAGTAGTGCATTTCCTCTCATCTGCATCAGCACGTGATAACTACCTTATCTGGTGTGGATGAAACTAATTGTACAATTTACCCATCATTCTGTAGACTAAAGACTGAGGCAAGGCATTTGAAAATTCCTCCTGAGAAAGCCTAAGGAGGGAAATTCAGCACACCAAAACCCAGCTGTTTTTTCTAGTATATCCATCTTGCATATGGTGACAGAAATGCTGCAGAATACTTACAGGATGTCTTAAAGACCGTCTCAGCTACATGAGTACATGACAACATATTTTTATATTTCATTCTTTCAGCCTGTATCGTGGCAATTACATAACACTATCAAAGGGTATAACTGGAATTACAGCTGCCTTTAGGCAATAAGAGGGCTTCTATAACCTTGGTGTAAATTGCCCTTTAAGGGAAACCATGACCTTAGTCACTTGTGGAAACTAGGTGTTTTTTTCCTTTTCAGTCAGTACAGTGCCACTAAGAAAGGGAGTTAAGCAGATTTGTAGAAAATACAGTGCAAAGATGATATGAATAACCTTGTTGAAGAGATGCTTTCCAAAGCTAAAAAGAGACGGCTGAGAACGTAAGGGTGATTTGAAAATACCTGAATCCTCCCAGGGTGCCTTGGCTGACATGTGTTTACTCCCAGCTTGAAGGTGGCATCCTCTTCAAACAGGAGCAGAAGCCGCGCTCGCCGTCGTCCTGTGGCCAGATGGCCGTGTGTGCTGGGCTGGCTTCGAACCCCTCCAGACGCATGAGGGTAACGTCATCTGAGGGAAAAAAATCAGGCGAGATGCTCACCATGTCTTCTTCTGGCCTGTCTCATTATTTAAGCTTTCCATCAAGCCAGTGTCATGGCTGTCGTAGAGCAGTTACTGACCGCAGCTGGGATGTCACGTAGTGCGTAGGTGGGTACCGCTGCTCTAACAGTGGTGCTGCCTGGTGGCTTTACAGAGGGCAGTCATTTTCTGCCGAGGAGAGAAAACCTGAACAAACAGCAGCAGTCACTGAAAACTGCCAAGCTGTATGCATGTTATGAATCTTGAGGGGAGAAATTACTCCAGCAGTTTCTGATAAAACGTATGTATACGTTGCGTAATGATGCTTCCTTTTGTTAGGGCAGGAAGCCTGTTACAAGAATGCGCTCTGAATAATGCTCTTAAAATTAGAAGACAGTCACTAGTGTCATACTCTCATTTTCAATGCCTGCTCAAGTAAAGTTGAAGTTCCTTTTTCCTTGGTTAAATTATATTTTATCTTTATTAAGACAGTGCGTCTATGGAGTCCTGTGTTCCTGCAGATTCTTCAGCTCTCACAACAGTGGTGCCCTCAGCATGTTAGAAACCTCTCGGCACCTAGCAGGTATGAGCTCTTAACTTCTGAAGATTCCACCCCACGCATTTTTTTGCTTTTTAAATTTGGCTTCAAGAGAAGTTTAGAAAGGCTTTGGCTGATTCTGTGTAGGACTTGGGGATAAGTGTCTATTCAAAATCAGAAGGAAAACAGAAGAGAAATGAAGCCCTGGAAATTGGAGATGCCTTCTTTTAAAATCCAATTATCTGCTGGGAAACAAGAAACAAGAGGACAATAATTGAATGGGACAGTACGGAAAATCTGTCCTGTAGTGCACTGTGCAGGGTGTACTTCAGCTGCCTGGCTGTTACATGAGCGTCATTATTTATCTGTTGGTCGCTTGCTTCTGACATTATCACTAAATTGGTGCCATAGTCTGTTGTCCATCGTCCATGTTAATCTGAAGATGTGGCGTCTCCTGCTTGATCTCTCTTACTTAAAAAGCACAGCAAACCGAATAGCCATAAATTGTCTTGTAAAATAACTCGCCTCCCAGAAATTAAGTGTGCATTGGCAAACTGTTTAATCATTTAGAGCTTTTGCCTTGGAACAAAACGCCTCTCAGATGGAATTGCTTTTGAGTGTGAGTTTTGTCCTGGGTGAAGAGGTCCTGCTTTTGTGCAGAGTGTCTGCAGGAAGGGAGGCCAGGAGGGTCTGGGAGGCTTTGTGTGAGGCCACCCCAGGACAGCAGCCGCGGCGCGCTGTGTCGGCAGTGCTCGGTGTCAGGGGGTCCATGCGAAGCCAAAGCCAGACTTTGGCTCTGTCCTTGCCTCTCCTTACGCTGGGGTGAGCTCTGTGGGTCTCAGCAGGTCTCCTTCTGTGCAGGCTGTCAGGAGGCTGCACGCATGACATGGACCTGCATTGAAGCAGGTATCCCTGTGAGAGCCATTAATAGGTGTGGGGTTTGTTTTTTGGTCTTACAACGTTTGTTGAAGAGTCGCCAAACACATTTGCTGTAGTTCACAGCATCTGCAGTGTTTTAGTGTGCTAAATGGGAGCAGCGTGGAATGATGCAGTGAAATAGTCCTTTTGAAAGCTGGAAGTATACGAAGCAGCAGAATTTTACAAGGCCTTTCTGGATCACAGGGTTTTTGTGCCTGAGATCCGGCACACTGAACACATTAGTGCAGCAGCCGGGGCTCCAGAAGCAGCACAGCCCTGGTGTCAGGGGTGGGGTTTGAAGTGAAGGGGTGTGGTGAGGTGGGATGTGGTGGGGTGTGGTGAGGCGTGGGACAACGGTCAGGTGGGTGTATTTGTTACCTGTCCGTTGGTATGTCAGTTAAAAAGAGAACAGACAGAAATAGACAGTTGTTTAGCTGAGAAAAATGCTGATAACAAATCTTCAGCCTGAGAATACATTTAGCACAAACAGTAAATATTTCTTTGCATCACTAGTAGCATCACATTTTTGAGAAAATACGTTGCTTTGGAGGAAGCACAGCATGCCTTGAATACATTCAATGACACACAAGTTTACTATCCCCTTATCTGTTTAGTTAAATGGATTTGACCCTAAAAACTAATTGTGCTTTGAAGAGTGCTCTAAAACAAAATCTAGTGAGCAGAATAGAGTTCATATGAAGAAGGCTGTTCTGAATAAAAATCACATATTTCTTAAGCAGAAATTGACTTTTTTAGTATATGGACTAAGTATTTTGGTGTACTTAATACAGATCCTGGTGTACTCAAGGTTTAAACAGCAGTATTTAGTATGCATTATAAAGGATGGGGAAAAATGGGCTCAAAGTAGGGTAAGAAACCCCCTAATGTTGATGCAGAAAGCTTGTCCCTCTTTTCATTTTGTTTGGAGTTGTAGAATGAGGATCCTCAGTGGCCCCAAAACTCCGGAAATATTTTTCCTTTTGCAGTAGAACCAGTCAATATCACAGAGGTATCTGGGATTTCAGCTGCTTCTCGTTTTTCTTTTTAAATAAGCGAAGTTGAAGAACAGCAGAGGTGGAGCTGGAGCTCACTACGTAAGTCTTCTGTTCTGCAAATGTAAGTTATTGTTTGCATATATAAATACATTTGTTATTGATGTTTGGGAACCCTGGGCAAGGGAATAGGTACAGGCAGGTTGTAGCTACAGTATCTGCGAAAGTTTGAGCTCAGACTGAAAAGGAGTTTGGCAGGAATGGCACACATTTTAGTGCTCACTGTGGAGAAAGCTCCACATGTTCAAATCAGTAGTCTTAATTTGCAGTTTTTAGAGTATGTCTGGAAATATAAGTAAGTACAATGTGATCCTGGAGCTCTTCCATGTGTATGTTTTTTGCATATGTTAAAAGGAAGGTAGTAGATTCTCTAATATATCAAAAGTGCTCTGATACCCACCTGGATCTGCCACCCCAGCACCATGGTATAGTGGCTAAGGCAGCTAGTTTGAATAATTTTTCAAACTTGTCTCTACTTCCAGATCTCTTCTAAGGGAAATCCTGGTTTTATAGAGATATATTTTCTGCTACTCACACGTCTTTACAAAATTACTTTAGGACATGCTTGTCAATTCATATTCGGCTAATAGCAATGGTCACTTATACTGATTAATAACCTCTTGTTGGGAGAATTGGTGGCACTTCTAAGCAGCAGACCAATGAAAAGTGAAAAGTAAAAAGGTGATAGTGAGCAGTTCATGAGTCACTCTTAGACAGCCAGCAGTTCATAGCCTGAATGATACGGTGGCATTTCTATTTTTTTTCACTTTATATTTCCCTTGAAGAAATCCTACCTTAATGCAACAGCTGCACAAAACCAGGACTTAATTCAAGAGAAAAGACTGTGATTTTGTTTCCACCCCAGGAAGCTGACTCTTCGTGTCTTGGGTGAGGGGATGTTTCTGAACCACTTGGCTGCAAATTTGTTTCTCAGAGAATCCTCTCCTGCTGATGTTTCCCAGCAGCTGTGTGTTGGCTGCAATGTCTGCATGTGTGTATGCTCCTCTTCACAACAACACAGTTTTGCTTAAGCAATGAGACACTTGTCTGCTTTGTATTTTAACACTGCTGGCAGCCCACAAAATGTTTATTCTGTATCTTCCTATGCATCTGCTTAGAGGAGGGATGTCTAACACCTCATAAGTGCTGATGTTGCCACAGATCTCTTTCAGTCTTACAGCTCTTGCAATATACAAAGTTCTTGGCTTCCCTTTTCATAGTTTTTTTTTCCTTATTTCTACCTTAGAGAAGAATAGCTTTGAATGCCATTTAAATTTTGCATTGCAGCTGATAACACTCATATGTTTGCCACCCTTGCGTAATCTCAGCTGGCATTGTTGACATCTCAGCCTGTTCTGCCCAGTTACTTCCTCTCTGCAAATGCTTTAAGCTTCTTAAGGACTAAAGGTTTGGTTTGTTTGTCTGTCGGAACTCAGGGATGGCTCTATTTTGTTTAGGTTTATTTTTCTGTTTTAATTTGAAGGTGTGGACAAGAGATGGCTTTACTGTATCTTGTTAGGCTGAGCAATCTTTTATCAGTGGCAGTAGGTCATAATTTTTATGCTACATGCATAGTTTTAGCACGCACAAGGGCTCTTTCTGCCTAGTGGGAGAACTAGAATTCAGCTGCTTTGGAGTAATTGAAAGCTGGTTTTGTATTTATGGTTTTGTTTTCTTTCTCCTAACTGTGTGTGAACCAATAAAAGCAAACAGTTGAGTTTGTCAGTGTCAACTCCAGGACAAAGGTGTTCCATGTATGATGGATCCGTGCAGTTACTGTCACCTAATGAATTCAAATGTACAGCATTCACAGAGAATTTCAGGCAGCACCAGCTCTAATTGTGTTGTTAATCTAACAAAATGATGTCCTTTTCTAACTTTTGTTTGGAGTCAGTCAGCATAAAAATATTTTGCTGAAATAATTTCATAGGCAAAGTTCAAGTGAGCAATTAGCGATTGCATCTGGTTTTGAGTTATTTTCCCAGCTTGTGGTAGTTCAGTTAATAACCTTTTAAAATTCCGAAGTATATCCCCAGGCAGCTGTATGCCAAAATCTACTTCCCAAATCTACTGCAATGTTCGAAACACTCGCCTTTCTGGGACCATCTGCTTCTCTTTGCCAAAGACTCTGTAAAATCCATGGTAACTCCCTGAATGAACCTCGTGCTTCCTAATACAGGAGAGTGTGGAGTGAATGCACAAACAGGAAAATTATGAGAAGGCTCTAAGTCTGACATTGAAGCTCGTTTGCATTCAGTGACCATTGCTAGAATAAGTTTTATGGCTGAGAGCACCTTAGTGAAGCATTATGTATGTTTATCAGCAGAGCACATAGAAATCCATTCCAGGAATACCAGCAAAATTGTTAGAATTGGTTATCAAGTATTTATCACAGCCCTGATGCTTTCGCTCTGCAGAAACATATAATACATAAACTGCATTGAGTCTACATATTTCTTAAATTATTCTGTGAACAGATCTAGGGAATCATTCAAAAGCCTTGCCATCTTCAGTTTTGTTAGGGAAGTGAGTTTTAAGATCAGCCTTTTTTTCTTTTTTTTTTTTCCCCCCCTTTCCCTAAAGATTGTCAAACTTTAGTTATGCACTCGCTGGGTTTCACAAGTAGTATTTCTCCTGTGCCTGTGAAGTAAACCTTCCCAAAAACTGTTCCTGTGCAGCATTTGCTACTTCTGGGAATCCAGGTAACTTCAGATCCTTAAATCATATAATTTTATGCTTTTGATTTGTTATTTCTTATCTAAATCTACCATGAACCCATGGAAGAATAAAAGAACACATTCCTGTCATGTTTGACTGATTATAAATCTGTGCTGATGATTCTTCCACGTCAGCATATATCCCTTTACCTGTGCTGAGTCTGTGAAACATGAGAGTGAGTGGATGTCTGCATCCTCAACAGCAAACACTTGACTGAGATGCTACGTTCTGGGCACCAGAGTTGTTTAAATCTACTCTACCCTAGCTCAAATGCTATTGGTCATGCTGTGTATACTTTTGTTACCACTAGTTTATTGCAGGCATAGGTCTATGTGAATATACGTATAGGCGTAAAAACATGTAGGTATACAAACAGTGGTGCAGTTTGTAACAAAGTGCCCTTACGGCTGGTTTACTCGCGCAGCATCCTCTGTGGATCTATTTTCACAAGTCCATGAGGACCACCTGTACAAGCAGAGGTCAGGTATGTTGTGGGTGTCCTGGCTCAGGTTCCTGCCTCCATACGTTAAGCTCTGCTCTCTAGCCAGGACTGCAGCCAGATCCTTGGACTGTGAACACCCCCGATGGAAGCCTTGCACAAGCGTGCCTCTGACTGAAAGTGCATTCCCACCAGTGATGTAATTTGACCTGGAATTTGCACAAACTGCTGTTTGTGCTTCCTGTTCTCTCCACGTTTCATTTCCGTGCTCGCTCAGGTGTGATTGCTGCACACCTCCTGAGGGAGTCTGCTTGCTTTTAGTAACTGCTGACCTTCCTCACATCAGCAGTCTGTGCAGGAGACCCTGCACTTCATGCTTGATCCCGTCCTGGAAACTTGTGGAAGTCAGTGTTTTGTGTCTCTGGTGCTGAAAGTGGGATGTGCCTCCTACCCCTCACTTGTTTCCTTGCAGTCTTTCCCTCCTCACCTCTTGTCTAAATGCAGGTTTAGGAATGGAGATCTGTTTTACCAGGCACAGCTGGGATGGTCACTCACCCCTCAGCATTTGCTCTGTGGAGTTGTTAGAAAATGCAAATGCACCTAAGGGAGTGCTTCCTTCTTCCTGGGGGTTTCTCAAAGTTGTCATGAGACTCAGTTAAATACTATATCTTATCTCATTTCTCAGTTCTGACATAACTTCGCTGCTTTCAAAACCAGGCTTACTCATTCCTTTGATTTATCTGTATTATTCAGGCTCTAGACCTCGTTTGTGGTTCCTTATGCAAAATTCAACCCAGCCGCTGAATTTGTGGCCCTTACGTTTGCATTTCATTCTTGGTCAAATACTTTTTTTTTTTTTTTTGCATTGGTCTTATAAAATATTCTCAAAGGGCAGAATTAATATTTCATTAGTACATTCAACTATAGCTAACGTTACTGATCAGGAAAGTGTGTTTTGGTATGACCTGTGTGCCTGTGGTCAGTGTGGTCTTTATCCAAAACCCGTTGAGTAGAAAATGCCCGAGGACTTCAGCAGTCTTTGACTCAGAATATTATGTGAACATTTTTACGTGTGTCTGGCAATCAAGCCTCTTTTAGACTGTAACGTCTCTCTCTCATGGAAAATTAGAGTATATACGCTTTTAGGGAGACAGAGAAGATTAGCTTAAGGAAAAAGATAAGGCCAAACCCTCGGTGACTGTATATGATATCTGCAATGAAACAAACAAAAAACCAGCAGTAGTTATCTGGCTTGCATTAGCCAGCTGTGCTACAGGTTACATTTCTCTACATGAAACTCTCTTTGAAAATTAGTGTGATTAGGTGGGTTAGCTGGTTGGGCAGCTCTGAGGACAAAGTGACGTTTCTTGTGTCCAGAATCTAACGTCGGTGGTGGGGAACGCTGGGATGATGGCTGAATGGGCAGAAGGTAAAGTAACTGGATTTTAGAAAGGTGTGTACCGAGTACTATAACAGGAGGGATTTGGCCTCAAAAGGTCAAAGGCAGTTGCCTTACTGTTTATTAATATTTTTCAGGCATACAGTATGCTTTTTCTTGATGATTAAAAAAATAATTGTGCACTTGTCTGCTGAATGTTGAAAATCTTCTAGCTGTGGAAACTATC
>NW_009714171.1:3411-52388 GCF_000703405.1 Apaloderma vittatum | reverse complement strand
CAGGAATGGCTCTGACTAGCTGATGGCTGAAAAAATCTAATGATGATGAATTATTTTCAGTTCAGCAGATTTCTGATGTCTTGATAGGGCACATTTCTGATACTTAAATATTTATTGTTATTAGAGATGTTATTGACTTCCAGTGGTAATATGGAGGGCTGCTTCAGGATATGCCTTTTCACTATGGTCCTTACAAAAAGAAATCCTCTGCCTCCTTACTGCAAAAATCTTTCCACGAAGTAACTGAGCACTGGCCAGACAAGCGTATCCTGCAAGTAAATACAAAAATGTCTTCAGTTTAAGCTGCGCTGGCATAGTTTTTGATGTAAGGATTCTTAGGAAATGTTGACATCAAAAGGAAAAACAAAGCAAAACATAACATGAAATTATGGCAATGATTTTTGAGCCACATTTTTGAATCTTCTGCGTTCTCCTGTTTTTAAAAATTCCCATCAAAGGCAGAACTTCATACTCTCTGATAATAGTTCCTGAGTTTGCCTTTACCTGACTGACAGGGGTCAGCCACGCACAAAGATTCCTTGAGTGCGAAGACAGAAAATATCTTGGATGAGAAAAAAAAGAAACAACCTCCATCACAAAAACCAAGCTCCCACTCAGAAGCACATGGGTAATTTTAAGGAAAATACCAAACCCGGGAATCGGTATCTCTGAGCAAGAATCTCTACACAAACTGAAAAAGAGACCGCTTATCTCTTGGGGATTTGGGGATTTTGCCATTGAAGACACCGGCGGGTTGTCTCCCAGTGAACACGTTAGCCCTGTGCTCTGTGCCTGCCACTTAAAACCCTTCTGACCTTGTGTACGGGGCAGCTGGCAATGTGTCCCAACACGACTGTGCCTGCGCGGCATTGCCGTCTCACACCCTGCCTCCCCACCGCAGAGAGCAACCCCGGCTCATCTCGGTGACTCATTCAAGGAGAGATATTAACAGCTAGCTTCAGCAGCACAAAGTTCTAATTATACTAAAATTGATTAAATCGAGCTCTGGAGAAGCTCCTCTGATCCTAGAATAGCAGCTGAGCGGCATGAAGGGCTTTGGGGGAGCTAGGTCTCTGCCCTTATAGTCACAGCCACGGGTGGGGAAACGCGTCCTGCCCGGTGTCCGACCACGACCATGTGGCTTTGCTCGCTCACGTCGGGCTGCCTTAGCTCTGCCAGCCTCACGGTATTTGAAGCCTCTGGCTCAGTACTCGTGTGCTGGCGGATGTTTTTCCTGTTAGAAAAAGCCTCCACAGAACTGAGACTCTGGAGCACTCTAAGCACGAATTAATGAGTGACTATTAATTTTCTAGAAAGGCTTTTCCTCTGGCATTATCCTTTCATTTGGTGGACTGTCCCCAGATCTCATTACGACCCCATTTCCCTTTGTTATGCACAGTCTTCACAGAAAGCCTTTTCGATAGGAGGCATTATCATTGGGAAGTACTTGGAGGTTTTATTTAGTATGATAAAAATTGTCAAAACAGCTAATTGAATACTTTCATCCCCAAGACTAATGAATGATTAAGTTACTGCAGAAATATGTCACAGGATTGTACAAATTGTAACTAAAAATAACAACCTTGTTAAATTTAAAGATAGTTAAATGTTAGCAGGGGAAGTGTCTCATGACAGATCACTGTGCAACTGCTTAAGGAGAGATTTACTGCTGCACACTTAGGTGTCTTGGAACAACTGGGTGATACTTAAGGTCCCTTCCAACCCAAACCATTCTGTGATGCTATGGAAGATAGGAAAAGGTCAGAGGTGGTGACAAGAAGGTAACCTTCTTCCCCGATTCCCATCTACACAACTTTTTATATCTTATGAAAGGTAGAGATTCATGACAGATTTCCTTTAGATTATCTTCCTAAGGGAGAAAAGCATAAAGGCAAAGAATGAAAAGTTTGACAACACTTTTCCAAAAGTAGCTCTTTTATCTACTGCTTGCTTCAATAGGTGTATAAGCTTTGTTTGTATTTGTCAGTTATTTAGTTCTTACTTTTATTTAGTTCTTACATTTATTTAGTTCTTACTTTTCACCCAGGTGGCTGAAGCAACCTTTGTGGGATGTATGCCAAACAGTATTACTTGTTTTCTCTTAACACCTACGATTATTTTTTTTTCCCCCCAGAAGTCACTGCTAATTTTAGATCTGTGTTTGACTCCTTTTTATTTGTCATTCTGTGTCTAATTTAGTTGTGTCCCGACTTGGATGTGGCATTTCTGGGGTTATGTTAATATACACCGGTTTTCTCAAACTTATGGAATGCCCCCAGCTGTGCTCAGAGCCTCCAGCTGCTTGGGATGGTGTTATTGGGGCTCCACCTCACGGCAGATCGGAGCAGAAAGGCAGCGACGGAGCTTCACCAGGTTGGGCAGGGGAGATATGATTGATAGCTGGTGTGAGGAGACAAGAGCTTTTTTGGTAATTGTGTTGGCTGCATTTGTAAGGGTCTGAGCAAAATGCATTTACTACTGTAAATATAACATTTGGAGAAGAATATGGGAACTTAAATCTTTTAAACCCCTTAGGAGGAGAGTGTTCACCTGATTGTAAAATTCCTTGCTCTTTTTTAGAAGAGGTCTTTTTTACCAGAGTGGATTATAAAACAGCATAAAGTATTTGTTGCTGAGTAGGGAATAATTTTAGATTTAATTTCTGTTTAAAACTCCAATGAGTTGACATAATCTCTAAGAAGAGATCAGTAGGAACCTCTTGAAGGGACCACTTTAATGTCTGAGTAGGATTCAGAGGCATGGTGTGTGTATGTACAGATATATATATTTCCAAAGAAAGCGAGTTACTTCTTGAATTTATCTGAGCTTTGGAGTTTAGGTTGCTGCGTTTTAAAGATTTAATAGGTCAAAGATCTCGTAAGCAAATAATCTGTAGGGCAGAGGCAGCGGAGGGGGCTGTTAGTGGTCCCCAAATGCCAGCTGAGTCCCATCACGGTGACAGCAGCTCCACTGGCGCCAGTTCCGCTGCATCCCCCATGGGACAGCCGATGGCAGGAGGGCCTGGGAACAAGGGCCAGTGCCCTGCTCTCCCCGGCTCTTCTCACCTCTTGCCTGTGCTTTTTGCTGCTTCACCTAATACAGGGTTTAGAAGGTGCTCCTGAGAATTGGATTAGTTTTTAAACCTCGAGGAAAAAGTGTGTGCTTAAAATGATCTCTAAGGTCCCTTCCAGCTTAGGCCATTCTGTAATTCTATGATATTTGTGAGCTGACTTTGGGCCAAATTTTTCTCAGGTTTAGCTGGGCTGCAGATGAGCTTGCAAAAATCTGCAATATTTCCAGTAGTCAGTGATAAATTTTGCCCTTCGTAATCTCACTTGGACCAGTAGCCTTCAGTGTGGCAAATTCTCTACATAGCTATACCCCAGGGTAGAAAGCAGATTTGTGTGTTTACTTGACAGAAGCAATAGTAAACAATTTTGCTTTTGCAGAATGCAATTTTGCTTACTGCCCTAAGGTCCATGTGAAAAAAGAGTGTTCGTAATAGTGCTCTTTCAGCAGCATCTTACATAATAAAGATTTATTTGGGCTGAACATTGCTGTGCAGGCAATTAACAAAAAACATCCGCTTTTAAAATAATTTGTAATCTATAGAGGAAGTGAATGAGGTCTTGAATATCACATTAGACATTTAAGTGAAGAATAACAAAGATTCTGAAATATAACAGTGATGGTAGCTGCATATTTTTTGCATCATTACTTCTATGCTGGGTTCTTATTGAAGATAAATCTCTGAGCCTTTTTAGATTTTTCCAGGCAATTATCATTACTGTTAATATCTGTAACTTCTTATGGGCTCAGAAGGTCTTTCTTTGTCTGTTCTTCACCCAGGCCAGCTCTAGCCAGCCACACAGTAGCCAAAACCCTGGTGTCTGTAGCCCAAGGCTACAAGGAGCTTTGCAGTGTTCCTGAAAGCCGTGTGCCAGGGACACAGATCTAAGAATAAAGACATCAAACAAATGGATGATGACATGGAAAAAACTTAATTCCTTCTTGAGACACTGACTTTTTTTTAATTTGCTTGCATTTTGTTCTGTGGTTTTGTTCTACCACTTTAATTGAGAACTGTTTCTAGAAGATAGATTTCCCTAGGGTTTTTGCAAAGAGTATGAACCGAGATTAAACTCCTCTCAAATTCTGAAGTATAAACAAGCTAAATGAAAATTGGTTTTAAAAGTTGATGGTTGAATTCTGTCTTCAGATTCCTGGACGAGGCTCTTCGGGGACCCTCTATGAGAGCGGTACCAGGTGGCTGAGCTCAGAAACAGCTTTGTCTTCTCTGTGTGTGTTCTGTGGGCATCTGCCTGACTTTCTGTACTCACAATCAAGCCCAGGACAACGTTTGGCTCAGGTAACGGAGCTAAAGTCACAGTGTCGCCATCTGAGAAAGTACATCTGCAATTGCAGAACAAGGTAAAAGACCTAAGAAATCATATTTGCAAATCATGTTATTTGCTGCACTTGCAAGACTTAAACTTTACCCAGCGCATCTTCCTGTGATGTACTACTGCTCCTTTTCCCATTTTCCAGAAAATCCCATAGGAAGAGCTCTTGAAATGAATTCAAGAGAAACTGGTCACAAACATGCTCTTGATGTGTCTGCTTTGTAGTTCCTGGATGTTTGTCTTAAATTCCTCATGAAAAGAATAATCAATCTCTTCTATAGGCAACATTTTTGCTATTAATCATTCATTGGAATTCAGGGATGTTCACTCAGAATTTTAAATGCAATGTCTAGTCTGAATTATAAAGGCATATAGCCAGGGGTTGTAAAGCAAGCATACAATAAGAGTGGAAGATCAGACTGGCTGGATTTATTCTGGTTATCTTACTTTTTTTTCCTCTAAAGACCTGATGTGCATGCTCTGTTAAACTGCATACAGGTTTTCTCTAGACATATGTAATACCATACAAAATACATATACATATATACATATATGGTTAGCTGATAAAAAAATGCCAAAAATAAGTGAGGTGAAAAATTGTTTTACAGATCTTTATGAAGTTATCTTTTGGAGTTTGCAACTCACAGTTGCTTTTTTAATGTGTAATTTTATATTGCTACGATTCTGAAACCTAGTGTTTTATAGTGTATGAGCCTTTAAAATGCAGATTTATTCTTAAGGAACATATTGCACCCCGAGCTTAAGAAGGTGTGTAAATTACCATATTTAGAAGCATCCACTCCGGAGTGCAGAAGTTTTACATCTCCAAACTAATCCCAGCCCTTTCTTCCAAGACAGCTGTCACCTGTCTCAGAAATAGTGTTGCCATAATGGTATGAGCAAAATGAGGTTTTGGGGAGAGACAGTATCTTGTACTACATCTAGTTGGGAACCAAAAAAAAGCCAAGCCTTTCAGCTTAGCAAATCTTTCCTTAGTACCAAAAAAACCATAAGTGAAATGTCTTCTATTCAGTAAAATCCCCATTTCCAGAGGTCATAGACTTTAATGCTTTTGTCTCTTTTCTGATGGCAGGTTTCTTAAGTACCCCGATTAAAACTTCTCTCCAGAGGATTTTGAACAATAACGATGCATCTGGGGAGGGAGTTCTGAAAGTGCTGGGCAAGATGTGGGTTGGCTGGCTACACGAGATGTCGGGATGAAGCGCTCAGTAGCCAGGAGGGGATGGCAGGGAAGGTCTGTGTCTGGTGGGACCAGATGAGTGGCACCAGGCAGAGACAAAGCAAGAGAGTGAGCAGGAACCGAGGAAACAGAAAAGCCACATCTGGCAGTGGGACAGGGGTGCAGGGCACCTGCTAGACCCGCTATATATGACACAGTCCCAGGATGCTACATTTTGTGATAGCACAGTCATGCTTGAGGCTCAGCACAGGACTGAGGCCAAGGTCTCCAGTGTTTGAGCAGAGGTGCAGCAAGAACAAGCCATAACAGAGGCAGAATCTCTGTGTGGCTGTGGGGACATTTCACGAGCTCTTCATCAAGCTTTTCCCCTTTTCTGTTGTGGCATCTCAGAACAATAAACATTATCTGTCATTAGGGAGGTGAGATTTCAGCTCTGCTTTCCATTTCTCACTGTGAATCATTGTTAAAGGCAGGAGAGATGGCTTGGGAAAGGAATTTCTCCTGATTTCTTGATGCTTTTAGAAGCCTCCACCTGAGAGCGTTCCTCAACCTGTTCACTCGGCTGTTATCTCCATGTTGCTTTGTTTCAGTCCTTGCCAGCGCTTGGGCTGTCAGTGAATCACCAGTCCATTAGGATTATAATTATTCATAGGCCTTGAGGTTATGGAAATCAATGAATCTAATAGTGCTTTTATCCTAACATTTACATTGTGTTATCTAAAAATGGGTGGCAAAATGACTAATGTATTTAACTCTGTTGTAATAAAAAGAAATGCGACTTTTTAGACATCTGATGATGTACCTCATTTTTCCTTTTTTCACCAAAACAGCCAGCAATATGTTCAGATAACCCATTCACATAGCTTCAATTTATTGTTTCAACCTTGTATTATCACATTTTAATGCTGTATTACTGACAGGTTCCTTCTTGGTGATATTTATCAGCCTTCGTTTACCTGTGCAAAACCTATAACATTTTGCATTCTGATTAAATTACTTCTAATCATTACTTTTTTACATGTACTTGGTGCAGCAGGACAGAGGCGCATAGATGATCAGTAATATTGCAAGAACTGTTTATATGCCAACCCGTGACGGTCTCTGATTTCCTACAGTTGGAAGGGATCTATTAGCATGGCAAAATGCTGCCTTTCCCCATAGATTTTATTGTATCTATGCTTTGGTGAGAATCTTTGGGATGAGTCACGCATAGACTGTGCACCATTTATCCTTTATTAACTCATCTGGAATACCGCAGTGAGTAATTGGGATTTTCAGTGGTTTATGATATTGATATTCAGTGCAACGTGCAAAAGCTTAATTGTTTTTAATTGAGCAGTAGAACAATAACCATTTCCTTTCAAATCAAAAGGTCCTTTTGGGCCAATGGCAATCAGAAATCTAAAATGCTTTTTGTGATTAAATTTTCTCTATTTATTTCAGTTTTGACATTTGGAGCTTTTCACTGTTGACAGGCTCCAAAACAAAGAGTTTCACTGTTTTCCTGCGAATTACATTTCTGAAATCAGAGAAGGCATACTGTTATGTCATGATATGTACACATTGAGTAACTGTGGCAATACTTCTTAATTCATCGTTTCAAGCATGTGCTGTTAAAGCTTTAGTTCACACAGTCAAACGAGTTAGCAGAAAAATCAATGCAAAGTTAGAAAACTGTTTTGCCTATCATTTGCCTACTGTTAGGTAACAGCTAAATAGTTTATAGATCTTGTAGGATCACCAGCATAAAATCAGAAGCTTTATCCCTAGCAAGGCAAATATTAATCCTGCTGTAAAACCAATTGTGTGCCAGGAAGCAAAACGAAAAGAACGTTGTACTGAGACTGGTTAAGGGTGAGAGAGAACATTAGCCTTCAAAGTGAAATATCGGCAAGTTAGCCAGCCAAGAACAGCACTAAAATCCTGCACCAGGGTCTCAGGGAAGCCTGCAGATGGGCCAGTTTTATGTGGAAGTGGAGGCAAAGCAGCAGCAGACTGTGGCTCGTGATGAAGAACGTCTGCGTGCCATGTGCCTGTGTTTTAGTGCAGACTGTCTGAACAGAATTTTTTTCTATCTTGATTTTTCTTCCTTTAATTTCTTCGTCTATCAGCCATTTAAGAAGCTTTCCCTTAATAATTGGGAATTATCCACTCTTCTTTATACACTGCTCTTAGAGGCTGAATTTCTATTTGGAGGAGTGCAATCACTGTCTGGTTTCAATCTAGCCATTGAAAGGGGAAAATGCATCGCTAAATTATAGTGAAAGCTGCTTCAAAAAGGAATGCTGCATCAGGCACCATGAGCACACAACAGGCGGGAAAACTTCTCATTCCTTCAGTCCTGTCTGAAGGTTGACTTATTATTTTAACGTAATTACCCTTTTTTTTAAAATTTCCTCACATAATGAGGAATGCTTCCAATTTCACTGGTATTTCAATGTTCCAGGTCTTATATTTGGATGTTTGGAGGTCTGTTTTGGTGGCTGCATTTTTATGCTGCTCAAGAGATCTGAACAATAATTCATTTTATTTTTTTGATCAAGAAAGGGGTTTTTGTATTTGAAGCCTGATTTTTAAGAAAATGCTAATGTGTCTTACAGCAACAAAAAATATAAACTGCAAACCAAACAAATTTATTCCTCACAGAAGCAGAAGATGGAGGTTGTTACCACGGGCACAGGTGGAGCACAGGAGGCAAGGTGGTTGTGTGCAGAAATACCTAGAAAAATATTCAATCCCTTTCTTGGGCTCAGTATCAGGATGTTGGGTAACCGAGCAGGAGGACAACCCGAGGAAGCAGAAGGAGAAGTGCAGTCGAGGCATGGAGCTGTGACAGAACGTCCTCCAGCAGAAGGCTGGCTGGGTGAGGAGGCTGGTCTCCCCTCAGTGCCCTTCTCCTCGAGGCACGGGCTCCTGCAGCTCTGAGCCACCTCGTAACCCATTTTAAACAAAACTATGGGTCTAAGTCGAGTGGGCTGATTAAGTTGTTTATGTTGTTATACTAATTCACGCTGTTACACTAATTGCTGCTGGCCGCTTTGCCAGTTGCTGGGGAGCGACCACGCAGCTGCCGGGCGCTGGGAAGCCCGTGAGCTCTCGCTGGTGAGTGGGACAGTGACGCCCTGTCCTGTGCCAGGCTACAGCTCAGACTACAGGGAAAACAGTGAATCGCTATTGGCACAAAATTTTTAGTTGTGGATGATTAGTGTAATGTTCAAGGGCCAACAGAAAGAGCTCCCTGCTCCACCAGCCAGTGAGCCAACCGGAGAAGCAGCTGGTCTCTCGGCAGCCTGGAAGCTGCAGGGAGCGGTGGAGGTGCTGGTGCAGCACAGGAGCGATGAACCGCAGGTGGGATGTTTATCGTTCTTCTTCCAGAGGTGTCGGCAGAGAGCAACCTCAGTAATACGCTTGAATTAGTGAGATAACGGGTGAGTCTGTTCTAAGGTTGCGGTTTCCTTGTGTTGGTTATTGCATCTACTCCCACTCTGATGTCGAGAACCTTGGCTTTTGGGAGGCTACAGCGACTCTCAAACCCCTGCTGTTGTGGGCCCTGACTGAGCATCACAACAGTGATGCGCAGAGCCCTCCTCAGCTGAGGACATGACACCTCCTTTATCTGTTCATACAGGACACCCATATTGTATTCTATTCTATTCGTCCTCTTCCTCGTCCTCTTCCTCGTCCTCTTCCTTGTCCTCTTCCTCGTCCTCTTCCTCTGATGTATCGCGATATCACTCCTGACAGAGGGACATTGCTGTGCAGACCAGATGCCAAGCACTGTGTTGAGTTTTCCTATCAGGCTGACCAGAGGGTGCTCTCCTGACACCACAGTGACAGCCAGGGGTGACATGGGGCAATTGCACTTCACACTGCCTGCTTCTGTCGCTTCTGCCTGCTTCTGACCTTTCAGCCAGAAAACAGAAGTTATATTTGGCATTCTGAGAATCATCAGGAAGGAAATCGAAAGGACAGTTTGTTTTGCAAGAAAATTAACGAGCTATTCTTTGTTACAGTCAGAAGTTGATGTAATATTCAATATTATCAACGACAATGCTATATATGCTCATAAACTTCTCATAAACTGCTCATGATCAGTACTAAGCAATGAGAAATAAAGCTTGCCAGAGAAAGGTGGCATGAGGAGAATAACTTCTGTTTTGACCATACAAAACAGTTTCAAAATCACCTATATTTTGTGGGAGAAGCTAGATCATTTCCAAAGCAGATAGCGGATATCTTTCTTCTGAGAGCTGAGGGAATAAAGCTCCTTTTTTTCTTGAAATAATTAGCATACCCAAGTTTCTCAATATTTTGTTCAAACACCTTAGAATTGGATGTGTACTTTATTCACAGGAAAGGACCAGAGCAGGATCTTGGGTCATTTCCTAGCTGATTTGGTTAGAAGAACATGCAAAGCTCTAATGAGTACACTCAGGACACAAACCTCAGAAGGTTAGGGGAATCTTACTCCAGCTAGCATGAAAGATGTTATTTTTTTTTGCCTTATTTACTCCTCATTATTTCTTTTACTGGCAGCACCCAGGCAGCTGTCTTGGGACCAGCAGATGGTGAGACGGGCTCTGTGCAAGCGTGTGGGTGAGCAGCCCGTGAAGGCTCCTTGGGCTGGCATCTGTACGAGAGAGCAGCGCTGAAGGCTCCGCACAGTGCTGCCCGGGCCACATCACACGCCCTCACAGAAATTGCCACAGGAGAAAGTAAGTTCCCAGACAAAAAAGCCCTAGAAAATTCAATTTCTGTTGTTTCTGTCTCATTAATGACCAAAAGAGGGTCATGGGACTGTAGGGACAGGCAGTTTTTCAGTTGCATAGAAGGCAACAACACAGTGCTTACCATTGTGAGCATGATATTTATTATTTCCTCTTTGGGGGGATTGTCTCTGAGCTCTGTGTGTCTGCACTGTAACTTCTCAACACTGTAATTCAGGCCATCGAACAAAAAAAATTTGGAATAGTTCTTGTTTGAAAGGGATAGTTCTCCCATCACCGGTGATGGAGTGTCATTGATTCTTTATTCTCCTTTACGTAAACTCAGCTGGAAGATAACTGCTTTATGGCTCCCAATTTCTTCCCCTTTTATTTTCAACAGCGAGACAAGAAAAGTGACCATCTGAAGTCATAGCATATGAAAAGGAAGTGTAAGGGGAATTTAAAAGCCTGAGGTTGCTCTGTGCTGTGAATTTAAAGGTCCAAAACATGAAAAACAATTGTGGCTTTATGTCAAAAGAAATTATAGTGCAATTCTCCCTCCCATCCACCCACGCTTTTCTGTTCCATGTAGCCAGTCTTAATTAATTATAGATTATTGTATTTACATTTAAATTTTGTTGTATTATTTAAATCTGTAGCAGTTTGCCATTAAACCTCACAAGAAATGACAAATGGACAAGCAATTCCACTAATTTTTCTTGGACTGTGAAATTGAAACTATTTCTTCAGTCAATGACATTAAATATGATAGTGCAGATGAACCAATGGACTTTTCCACGTTTTTCCACTTATATCACAAATTAAATGTAAAAAGAAATCCCAGAGTAACCATATCCATGAGGTAAGAGACACGGTATGGCATCGGTTGTTGTTTCCTGGTCTTTAATGGCACAAATATTAGTAAAGCTATTACCTAATTGTTTGGCACCATCTTCCCTGATGATTAATGCATCACGTGCAATGTCTCTACACGGCCACGGCGCAGCTTCCCAAGCAGCAGCAGGGGGTTGAAGCGAGATGTGAAAGAGCATTTGTGTATGCAGCGTTTAGTGACTATTTAGAAAAAAAAATCAGATTTGTTGTTGTTGTTGCAGAATGTCCACTTAGGAGGAGGCCAAGAAATAAATGAAAGTAAGTGTCAATCACTCATGTGGCGAGCTGGAGGGCAATTACACGTTACTGTGACAGGATCACTCCTGGGCTGTGTTTTAGCGTGGTAGGCAATTAAGTGCACGTGTTAAACACGGAAAAAATCACCTACTCCTGTTTGTAAAGCACTCAGCGTGGGAAAACATTAGCTGTTTTTTGAAAGAAAGGAGGAAGGCAAGTGGGAGAGGGCTAGGAAGCAGGATGCAGCATGCGTGGGGCTCAGCTAGACGCGGCTGCTCGTGGCAGATCCTCGCCGATGGTGGCGTTCGTGGAGCACGATGAGGAGGTTTAGCCAGTCCACTGAACATACAAATAGTGCATAGAAGAGACATAGATCTCTTTCTAGATCTACTACTAAAGAAGATATGTCTACTATAAACTGTGAAAAAGGAGAAAGAAAAAAAAAGAAAAAAGAAGGAGCCTTTGTACACCTGTGGTTTTGCCCCAAAATACCAAGACTCGCTGGCAGATGTCTGGCTATATAATATAAAAATGGTCTCAGACATACGTTTTGCTCAAGCCTTGGGTGAAGGGCTCTGACTTCCAAGAGCACAATGCACCAGGGAGTGACAGCAACACTTACGTGCTGGGTAGGCATGGCCAGAGAGATTCCCAGAGGTTGTGTATGTCTTAACAGGGAAAAACCGAACAAAGTTATTGAAAATTTAATGCAACTTACACACATCGGTAGGAGAAGTGTGTTGGGTTTTTTTGACAATGCTTCTGAACAGCATAAAATCAGATGTATTATAATGAATTAACGGATTTCACTCTTCAAAGTATAGTGCTTGACCTTGGTAAGTATTTCATAATAAGTATGTTGAAACTAAGTATTTTCATGTAAATTGCTCTACTCCTTCAGAATTAGTGAACTGAAAAATGCATTAATAGCAGATTTTAGTTATAAAAGACTCAGGTTTATAAGACTTGATGAATAACAAATCTGTGAATCCCCTTTCTGTTACTCTAAACTGTTTGAGAGCCTCGAGTTAAAGTTAGCAAATCCTTTTCAAATTGTAGATAAGCATTACCCTTTCACGCCTGCTTAATGATTGAGCTTGTTCAGAGTTATTAAAGGATTTCTCACTGATGTAAGCATTCCTTGTATGTTAAGTTGGTGAGCTGCTGTGTTACATACTGATATTCAAGGTTATGGTAGTAGCAAAGGATCAGCCATCAACGTGTAGATATAAAGAAAAGGGGAATTGTTAACAGCAAGAAAAAATAAATCCCATAAATTTAACAGTATCCTTTTGTGGGTCCGTGTGCAAGCATGATTCTCAGCAAACATCTTGTATTGTTGGGGTTTTTTTGCTAGGGGAGGTTTGGGGTTCCTTTGATGGAAAAGCTTCCCATTTATATTTAAAAATCTAATACAAGAGGCAAACTCTGCTTTTCCAAACTGACGCAAACTTTTGCAAAACCTTTTTATGGCACTCTCTTAAATGCAAAATTGGAAGTATCAGTTATGAAGGAGCCTCCTGGCTTTTCCAGCGAGGCTGTTTCAAGAGGCTGACACGGAGTTGCAGAGCAGCAGCTCTCCAGCTGTAAACACGTGCGTACGATGGAGGACTCGGTTTGCTCTCTTCTCTGGAGATACTCTGATTCAAACCATGCCTTCAGCATTGCTCATTGGAAGAATGAAAATGGCAGTGTTTTCAAACTCAAAACTGAACTCTTTAGAAAAGATCTGTTTCAAAGGCAACTGCTGAGATTTTTTGCTGTTGTTTTTTGTTTGTGGAGTTTTTTTCATGTTAGAAGACAATTTAGAAGCTTCAGAAGAGTGTAATGGATCATACAGGCACTGCACAGGTGGAAGTCGCTGTTCTAGTGCCTCTGGGTCCAACACCTTGGCTCTGTTCTAACACACTCAGAGAATTCCAGTATTTGGCTTTACTCAGACTCTCAAAACTAACTGAGCTGCTGATTTTTTTGTCTATTTTATAGAATGGCCTAAGCTGGAAGGGACCTTAGAGGTCATTTTAATCCAGCCTCCCTGCCACCAGGGACGCCACCTCTTGACTAGATCAGGCAACACATGGGGACCAAATGGGAATCGAACCCGCGTTGTTAGCGCTACGCTCTACTGACTGAGCTAATCTTGGGCATTTTATATTCAGCCTAAATTGTGCAATGCCAGTGGTAAAGGGATTTCTACCTACATAAAAAAAAAAGAAAGAAAATAATTTCTTGAAGTGAGGCCTGATTTTCTGGATGTATTTCAGAACTTTAGGAGAATGAGTCAGGGATGAATCAGCCACAATTCAGTGATTTAATTGAAAAAATGCTCTATCGTTCCAGCTATGACACAGAAAGACAAAAGTTCCACATTAGAACTGAGCTATTAAAGGTGAAAATTACAAAGATTTATTTAAAAAAAAAACCAACAAAAAAACAGAATTAAAAGTAATTTCCACAGAAAATGATACTTCTATTTATTTCCAGCATCAGTTTCCAAATGTAGCCACTGAATTCTTGAGGCTATGTTATCCTAAAAAATGTAAAATAATTTCTTACGGTTTTTGACGGTTACACAAAAGATGCAGATATAGGACAAACCTGCCCAGCCTGGGATGGCCACGTAGCTTTCCATACCCTCACCCATTTTCCTTCAGCCACGTACATGCGAGGCCTCAGTGCTTCTCATTGGAAGCAAGCTGGTGCGAAAATAACCCATCTCTGGAGTCCACACGCTGGCCATAGCACAACTGTCAGCTGGTAACATATTGTTGCTAGAAGCTGTTTATTATTTGTTAATAAGATTGAAATGCCAGTATGTTCCGGAGGGTTTCTTGCAGAGTCATCCTGATTTATCATGTCTTGTCAAACTTCCTCATCTGTGGTTGAAAGCAATCTAAGCCTGGTCATTGATTCTCTTTCTCTGATGCCGCTTGACATCGGCAGTTTGGTAGTCAAAACAATGCCATAAATAAACTTGAATTATTTTTAGATATGAAAATAACAGTAGTTAGAGATCAGAGCTGATGCTGCAAATGAGCTCAAGTTATTTTAGTGCGTGCTGGAAATAGATACGGAAGATGGAACTAGAGCAGGAGAGAGCGCATTGACTAGGTGACAGCTCTCCTTTCCCTCCGAACCATAAAGCACAAAGGGAGAGCAAACTGTGCCTCTCACCGGGCAGCTGCGAGGAGCTCGACCCCTGCGCAGAGCCGACCACCGAGGTGCCGTCCCAGGCTATAAACATCTTGCTTACAAGCACTCCTCTAATTCGGCTGGAAAAGTCTAGGGGGCTGTAGGGATTTTGAAGATGGGATTTTTCTGAGTTTCCAAGCTTGTTTTAGACTGTTATCTGCTTAATAGTTTTGGCCAATTCTTTAATTTGCTTCTTACAGGAGGATGTTTTCCTGCTCCATAACATTTAGTTTACTGTAGTAAATAGCAGTGAAAACTTTAATCACTTTAGTGACTTTAATCACTTTGACAGAAGATAACTCCATTGACAGAGTGTTCTGGAACATTAAGAAATATATTAAGGGGATTAGATTATTGCCTCTGGTAATAGCTGAGGATAACAATACTCTCTTGACCCAGCAGTTCCAAAAGCATGTAATTGAGTCTCCTTGGGCACCGTAAAAGTGTTCAGTGCTGTCTTTTAATGCTATTTTTGGAATAATTATCCTACTGGGTGATCATTCTGTGCAATTTTACTTGCCGACTAAGAATCTTTAAATCTTCCAAAGCTCTCCTTTTGCTTCTAGAAACCCTTTCTCATTATTATTTCCTCATTATTACAGAAAGGAGGATAACACAGAAAATTTAACAAAACAGCATTTTACCTTTTTTATGTTGGAATAATTTAGTTTGAGGTTTTGGATTATTACCTGCCTTATTTATGGTACAGGAAAAACATGTAATAGCTATGCCATAAAATAAGGGGGATTGATTTTGTTATAGGCTTCAATTATACTGACACCACTGGTCATCCCAGTGGCTTTTGGTGGGTTCTGACAGGGACGAGGATGATGCTGAGTAGAAGCTGGCCAGAAAGCTCACAAAATTTGTTCTCATGATGCTGTTAAACACTTTGCCTATCCCAGTCATGCTGCTTCTCTGCTCACTTGCAGAACGCAACAGTAAAAGATCAGAGGTAAATCTGTGAAAAATGTTTCTGACCTGATCAAAAATGTAAACTGATTGTTTTTATAACCCGAACTTTGCATGATTAGTTTAAAAGTCAAGATAGATTTGGTTTGAGGTTTTTTTGGGTACTAAGTATGAAGTAACTGGGTTTGATGAAAGCCAAACTGCAGAAAAAGTTGAGAGCCCTGGATTTTGACTGGCATTAAGCATGATGGTGTTGGTGTTAGTGCTAGTGCAAACATCTGTGGTTCATAAGTGAGTCATTCCGTTTACTGCTGAGGCTCTGACTGATTGCAGAACGTTTGAGTTCTTAGCAGCAATTACAGACTAGAAGCTTATATTTGCGTGTAACCGAGTGCTCTGCTTCCGCTTCCCCATCTGTAATGTGAACCTTCCTAATTTTTTTCTTTTAAACTTGTGAAATTGGCATAATTTTTTTCTTTGTCTGTCTTTGCCTTCCTTTCTTTTTGTCTGTCTCTATCTCTGTCTCTCATAAATCTCTACCATCTGCCAGTTGATAAGGAAGATGACATAAATGCACGGCTATAACGGATAGAAGCAGAGACCTTTTAGTCCCGCTTGGTCACTCCCAGAAAAAAAGAAATTCATGGTGACTCTAATTGCTCCGAGCTGCCTTCTGCAATGCCGAAGGGGCAGGGATGAGCACGCAGCCTGGGGCCGCGCCATGCTGCGGAGCAGAAGGGCATCGGGAGACGCTGCCCCCCGCACACCTGGCACTTGGCGCTGGAGGATCTCTCCCTGTTGATCCCGTCCAAAGAATGAACATGAACGCTGTTACCAACGTGCAGTTACTGCAAGGCCCCCTGATCCCTGTTATTAAATGACTAACGTGCTCTTCAGAGTCCAGAGGAGATGGAGCGAGAGGCAACGGAGGGGGCGTCTCAGGTAAGCAGTGGGTGAGACTCTCGCTTGTGTGTGTGAAGAGGACGAGGGAACAGGCTGCTTCAGGAGAGCGCGCAGGGTTGTCATGATACCTTCCTTCTGAATTGTTAAGACCCAGAGCATCTGTACTGAAGGAAGGATGCAGATTTTCCAAATTTAGAAGTCTGTACAGAGCATATTTTCCTCTTGATGCTTTCCTGTGGCAGTCAATTTAATTCCAGCTGACAGCAGGAAGAAATGATGTGTGCTGAATAAACCTTATTATATATGAAAAGTTTTCTCTTTTAATCTGCAATGTCTGCAGATTTAAAATAAACTATTAAATTGTAATATTTTGCAAAAGTAAGGTCTTACAGAAGCATTCAGTACCTTCTACGCTATATAGAAAGGTGTAGAAAATCAATTTTATTTTTAAGTATTAAAAATGAGCTAATGAGCTGCCTCTTCTATTAGGTTACTCTTATTTTTAAACTCTTATTTTCTACTATAGAGAGAACACATATGAAATGTGTTACCTGATCTAGTTGAGAGGCGTCCCTGCCCATGACAGAGAGGTTGGATTAAATGTTCTCTAAAGTCCCTTCCAGCCTAGGCCATTCTATGATTTAACATTTTCATAAGGGATGCATGCTCAGTCTCTCAGCTATACCAGAACTGCCACTTCTTACAGATGTAAGAAAGACAAGAAGGGTAACAGTGACAGTCTTAACTCATTTCCAAGCCATCTTGCTTGTCAAACCGAAAGTGGATCAGTGTTGCCGTGTTTAGAATGTGTTATAAAAATACAGCAGGCTGCAAGTAAAACCAGTCTTTCTCCTATGCCCAAAGCACATTTGTATCCCATTAGCCTCTCCCTCCTTTGCCCCAGGACACCAAGGCACTGTTAAGTGTAACTTGGTGGCTCCTCTAAACACATGAGCTGTCCACTCAGCATCCTTGGGCAAAAAGAGCTGCACAGCCACATAAGCCCATGAAAATAACAACACAGACCAGCAACCTGAAAAGCAGCTAGATAAACACTGTTAAGAACCTGACAACTCTTTAAAAGACTTTTTTTCTGTGGCAGTTGTGAACAGCAAGCAGAGACTTTGGAGCAGTTTGCAAAGAGGAAAAAGGATCAAGTCAACAAGCTGTTTTGACTGGGCCAGCCATTGAAGTAACAGCCGGACCCATGCAAAGCACACTGCCGTTTCCTCGAAATTCAGAAGCGAGTAGAGCTTTCAAGAACATTCCTTGACATTTTAGAAGCAGGTGTTTCATGCTGTCTTACATCAGAAGGTTTCTTTCTGTGACACTTAATTCACTCGACTATTCAAAAGGCTCAAGTACTGAGGAGCATGGGGGGACACTGAAACTGGCTGCATTTTAGACAGAAACTTGAGAAGCATAAACAACTTTTCAAATAACGTCCATTGTTGTTATTAAAGTTCCAGCCAAAGTGCTGTTATGACAATGATCAACACAGCTGATTATTGTCATAATAAACTTACTAAAGCTAATCTCAGCTGTCAAGAGCTCGGACCAAGGATAAGCACCTTGTTGCCATGGTTTTTTGCTGGATTTGAAGATTGATGAAGGGAAAAAAAGGACTTGCTGGCATCATCAGCTTTCTCTTAAATATATATTGACTGGGCACCTTGATGCTAACAGACTAGTCTATAAAAACCTCCCACAGGGCTGCCTGGCTCTGAACCAGCTTGGATTCACAGTGCATCCTTCCATGCTCATCTGTTCTTTGAACTAAGAGGTTCTTTTCTGCTCCTGCAGTGTAGTTCTGTAATAAGTTTCTTTGTAAGTTTTCTTTCATTTGTGGGAAGACAGCATATCGAAAAGTAACTAGGTTTTTCCCTTTTGGTCTTAATATGCGAATTTTATTTCATAGCAATTTTCTAATGCTACAGTTTAAATGTTCATTTGCTTTGTTCTACTATTCTGACTCTCTCTCAAACAAATAAGTGGAATAGAAATGAGCCTAAACCAACTGCGCAGTAGATTAAAGCCAACCACAATGGAAACTGAAGCTGAAGCATGTTTCCACCATCACTCCTCGTGGATTTACAGCTCATCACCCAGCTCTGTTGCACAGTCAATTATTACTATGGCAATCATAGTTTGCTTACACAGGTCTTTATGAATTTATATTTTTTTCAGCAATCACTAGTCCTTCTCTGTATTAATTCACTCAAAAACTTTAATATTCCATCTGCAAGGGTAATACTAAGCCACATAGCTCCTGAAGCCCAAAGAAAATATTAAGGTTTTTGCTATAGGTTTTTGAATATGGATTTCTGAATACTTGCCCATGTGTTGAGCACGTTCTTTGCTGCAAAACAGCAGTAAGAAAACAGAGAGCAAGAAACATGTGAAGCTGTATAGAAAGGGAATATCTAGTGTTGATATCATCTGCAGGCATTCAATATAAATAATTTCTTTTGAAGTTGTCTCTATATGTCTCCCTATTGTACAGACTTCGTTATTTTCAAATGCAATTCGATCACAGTCAGAGGAGGAGGAGGAGGATTTCCCAGCAGGGAAATGCAGGATCTATCTTATTTGAAGGAACTATCATGGCTGCAGCTTGGTTGGGTTTTTTTCATCTTTCAAGGACTAAAGAAAATTGAGTCTCTTCGATTATCATCTGTATAGAAATTGTTACTCAGATTCTGAGTTTCCTATCAAAAGACTGAAATAAGTGGGATGATGTAAAGCTAACCAAAGATATAGCTCATATCCTCATGCTTTCTTGGATCAGGGCTCTGCTGTACAATGGAAAAATTCTTCTAATGCAAAACTTACCGAGATAAGATAAAAATTACACTAAAGGTACATGAAAAACTTTTTGCACCATTCCACAGATAGATGAAATGTCTTTTAGATCAAGTGTAGCCAAACCCCGCAGTTCGTGGCAGAAGTCCAGATGACCCACAACATCTATCAAGAAAATAAAATTGGAAGAACCTCAAAACTGCACCAGGACTGTTTGCACATTACAAGAGGCCTTTTGAAAAGATTTTTACCAGGTATAATTAAAATATTCTTAGTGACAGTAACTTAGCCTGGTAACATAAAATACTGTGAAACTATTAATGCAGACATCAGTGGCTAATTTACAGGAAAAGCAGGTAAAATATACATCACATTTATATGGACAAATAATCTTTCAGAAGTCTTATTGCGGAATATTGTCACATCTGCAGCTTAAATTAATTTCTGTTGCTACAGAAACACATTTCTCTGCTGCACTGCATGAGTCATAACACTGTGTCTTACACATGTGTTAAGCTGTGGGTCTCGTTGACGTTGACTTAACTCAAATATTGCCACAAGCGATAATAGCACAAGTCCTGAGAGTTTCCTTATACATAATGCAGCTTGTTCATTATACCCAGGTTAAGGACCTTATTCATCCAGGGATCTGAATGCAAGAGTAGGCTTCTTTAAAGCCAGCAGGACAATCCAAACTTAACATCTGAAACTGAGACCTAAAATAGGAATCTAGAAGTAGATCTGTAACTGCAAACCTGTAAACTTGCCTGCTACACCATTAAAATTTGCTGAAATTGGGAAGTAATATTGTTATCTGAAGATGAGAATTTCTAGTTGCTGCTTTTTTTTTCTTCTTTTTTTTTTTGCAGGGAGGAGGGGATAGTTGGTACAGGTTTTGCGCTGCACGTTTTAAAATATGAATCAAAATCAAATTTTAGGTAGAATGCCAGCTCAGCGCCTGCCTCAGTACCAACTTCACAGAGCCCAAGGGAAAGTGTAGAGCCACTGTCTACAGAGAGGAATTCGAGCTGCAGAACATAATGTCTCTGTTTATATTCTCTTTCTGCAAAATTGCAGGTTGCTTTCAGATGGATTCCCTAGAATGGGCAAGTTATCAAAACAAAAAGGACACCACTTCCTAAAAAAATGGTATATTTGTGAAAAGAGATACCATAGTAGTAGAATAGATTTAGTGCATTTAATTTATTGGTTTTAATCTGAAAAAAATAATTAAGCAATCTTCCCCACTCTTTAAATCTGCCTGAATCACTGCCGATAGGTCAGACTTATTTTTTTTTTTCCCCATAGCCTTGTTTGGAGAGTATCTGCCCTGGGAAATAGTGGAGCAGCACAGTGCAGCTCTCCAGTCTCTCCACAGTGCAGTTTAAGTTCTCTTAGATGTGGACAAGCCCAGCTGGACACCAGGGACCCTTCATGAGAGACAAATGAAACTGCTCATAAAGTCTGTGCAGAATAGCTGATGCATTATTTTTATTCAGTTCACAGTTTATTTACATTAATTATCCTTTATCCCAGTGTTCATCTATGCACATCAACAGTTCCCATGATGGTACAGTGGGAAGCATAATTCCAACTTGTTTGAATTGTAGATTTCTTCAAAAAAAAGAAGAAAAAGGAGAAAAAAGAATTACACTTCCAAACACATCATGTGGGAATAGGGCAGAATCTAATGCAATATCCAACTTGATGGTGCCTGCCTTGAAGCATCAGTTCTGGAATTGTCATTTAGTCCATCAGAAAATTTTTTGTTTCCAGGGCATAAAATCACATCTAAAAGCTATGATCCATCTTCTGATAAAATACGCATTAGATATATTTCATGGATTTTTTTTTTCCCTGTATTGAACATTAAGCAATCAAATAGTTCAAATTCAAATAAAAATATCATGGAGGAACTGAACAAATGTAGACCTATCCTAGGCATTCAGGAACCACCAAGTGGATACTCTCTTTCCATGAAACCTGTGAACTCCTCTTAGGTATTTTTGAGTATTTGTAAGTACACTGAGACTTGGTAATCTCAGATTCTTTATGTTTTGTACAAATCCTACTATTTTATTCTTCAGAATTACTGGTGGTTTTGAGAAAAATAAATCTAGAAACAGAAATTAGCAGTATGGCAAATCGGCCACTGATTAAATCACTGTTTAGCAAGATATCCCTTTAATTTTGTAATAATTTATTAAGGAAATTCACAAGCAATATTAAAGCATATGGTGGTACATCTGGACATCAGGCTTCACCATATGGCTGAGCCCTGCCTTTGCTAGCCATCTATCCAGAGGCTAAACTGGGGCTGGAGGGACCTACCCTGCTCAGTGTGGGGGTTTGCAATCTGGACGAGCCCCGATCTCGCGGTTCTGCAGCTGAGGTTCATCTTGTGCCGCAGTCGTCAGCTGTCGAGTAGGGAAAACTGCTCTTTGGGGAGGAAGCAGAGTTCTTCCTGGCCTGATGCCCTGAGGTTGTCAGGAACTGGAAGCAAACACCATTTTGTTTTCTAGAGACTACATCAGGAAATATATTTGACTCTTTTCTGAAAGGAAGAAACACAAATGGGGGAGGATTGAACTCTTAGGTTTAAAAAAATTTTGAAATTGTGAAAGCGTAATCACAGCTGATGGTTCTGCTTGATTTGCACAACTATTCTTGCAAGAGTTAAATGTGCACAGATTTCTCTTCCACAAAGACAAGTAGGCTGGAGCTGGGAGGGTTTTAAAAAGCATTTAACTTCAACCCAGCTATTCTGCACCTGTCTGTGTAAGTGAGGAATAGCTGTTGGGCTATCTCTAAAAAGCAGTATCGTCATTCATCCCAAACTCATCAGATCAGTCCTAGATTTTGAAGGCATTTTAAGGGAGAGTAATGGGACACAGCTGAGGAGTACAGACTTTTTTTTTTTTGTGGTCATAATATGCTATCTGTGCTCAGGCTACCAATTTCTCCTAGTTACACACAAAATCTGGCCTGTTCCGCTATTAGCACTACCGTGACAAGAAACACATGAAGGCCACCATTCTTATCTTGAGGGAAAATCCTCATTCTAGGTTTCCCAAAAACATTTTCTGTTCAAATACAGACAGACAGAATTGGATATAAAAATAAGTGGGAGCATTTGTTTCGTGAAGATACAATGCAACTAAAATTGGGCAGCAAATGAGAAGAAAGTGTACCTGGAGTTCAGGCTGTCAGAGCACCTTTTGTTGGACTGTAAATGAAAGCTTATTCAGCTGTTTCTTCCCCAGTTAAATAGATGAAGTCTCCATAGCAACAGCCATTTTGTAAGATGCATATATTTCCTGATGTTCCAGACATTGAGCCCCTAACTAAAGGGGAAGGGAAAACACCATGGCTATAGCGCAGGGCGTTCCAGGGAAGGAAGCAGCACCTAGTGCCACAGAGCAACAGTGTTCCTCGCAGTAATTCTACTTCAAAAAGTCTTTTTCTCTTTCAAAACAAATTCTACATTTCCTTTTCAGTCCTTGTTGTGCTGTGTTGTATCACGAGATGGGAGTTTTGAAAAAGAACTTCACAGCAACGGTCCGGTCTGAGGTGGCAGAGGGTGAAGCCACGGACCTCAGGCCTTCCCCTGGCTGGAGAAAGACCTTTCCAGCAGCTCTTTACTGCTGAGAAAGCGAGCAAGCCTGAGCTGGACGTGGGACTCTCAGCCTGCATCCAGCTCTGGAAGCTTTGGCTTAGTGCAGTTCTAGTCTGAGGTAGTGTTTTAGAGAGGTGCTGTTCCTGGATAATTTCACTAACAGTTTATGCGTCCTTCTTTTCTTCAGAGGCCCTGCACTTCCACACATGCTTGGGGGAGTTTTCCTCAGATTGTTATATAAACATTTCTTTTGTGCACCTGGGCCGCTCAACACCGGGGAGTTTGCAAACAGCTGCCAAAGATGTCACACTCGCATCAAACTGCTTGTAGGTAGAACACAAGCCGGGTGAGCAGGTACCCCGAGAGCTGAGTCACGGGCACAGCGTCTCTCTGGAGTAAGCAGGAGCTGCAGCTAAGTGAAGGAGCTGTGGAAGAGCAGCAGTGCTTTTCAACAAACAGATCTTTTGTTGAAGGAGGAACAGCAGTGCTGTCACAAAACACACTCCAGCCACTCCTCTCCGTCAACGAGTCCTATTTCTCAAGGTGCTTGGGGACAGAAGCTGAAAGCCACGTGAGCCAGGAGATACATGGGGTAAGCCACGGCTGTCGTCTTTATTTTGCTCTCACTCTGATTTTCAGCAATTTCTTTCCTGGGTCAATATCTATCTATCTATATATATATATGTATATATATATGTGTAGATAGATAGATAGATATCCTCAGCGTCATTGTTTGCCCCTGATGCTTTCTCCTGTGCAGTAAGGAACAGTTTGACCTGTTGGCTTCTCCTTTCAGTAGATGTTTATGTGAAACCCTCAAAACACCAGCTGCACAGCACTCCGAGATAAAATACCCTCTCTGCAGGGGAAAAAAAAAAAAGGTAGCTCTAATAATTATGCCTGATAAAGTATAATCAGTTCCAATACCAGCAACATCAGCTTTGGTATGCATCCTCTGAAGCTCCTTATCTAGATCTTGTTATCTGGCTGCAGACTGACCTAATTTTGGTTTTAAAGGAGAAAGAAAGGAAAATGGAACGAAGTGACTGTGCCAGTGACAATTTGCAACCCACGCCTGATTAGACAGTCCTTTGGAGTTGTTACTTTTCTTGTAGATAGGGGAGGATGTAGTAGGTAATGGAGCAGGGCTTTCGGCTCCTGTGGTTTTTTGGTTCATTTGATGCAAGTCCAATGTCCGTTCCTGCGGTCCATCCACAGCCTGTCTGTCCCAGTGGGGAGCAGTGGCAGTGCAAAGATCTCTTTTTAACACATTTATTTGTTTTGTAATTCATTAAAGGTGAGAAATGGAGCCTTTGTGAATTAAATCATTCTGATGCTGAATGCTCTCCAGCAGTTCATAAACCTGGCCCCTAGGGTCTGAAAGTTAGCCAAAAGGGAACCAGCATTTGTTTTAAAATAGATTTTGTAGATTCACAGAAAAAAAACCCCACAACAAACATATTCTTTTTTCCTGTATCATGCTATTTCAAAGAAGAAAATATCCATGTTGCTTATACTAATATACAGAAAATTATCTCCATGCTAGTGAGTAAATAAAATTCTTTCTTTATTGATGCATGGTGACAAGGCCTGAGAAAGAACCCAAAACATTCTGCTGCACCTGAGTTTTTTTTATAAGTAAGTAGCGGAAAACAGGCTAATGATGGTGTTTCTTACAGTATTTACATCAATTAAAATAACAAAGCACCGTGGGGCAGGCTTCATCTCTGAAGTTCCTGTTTTTAGATCCTGAAGAAACTCGGTGGTTCTAGGGTCTTTCCCAAACGGTTTACACAAAGTTGGGACATGGTAGGGTTTTGAAGCAGTTACACAATACCAGTTAGGTATTTAATTACTCTCTTGTATTAGACCTTGTCAAATGCATGTTATAAGGGGAGGGTATTCTTCATACATGTGATGGTATTATAATGAAACAGCGGATTTAAATAAGCAAAATGCTAAGAGATCCCTCCACTGTCATTTCTAATTCGTTGACTGGTACTAGGTTTTGACAGAAATCACAAGGACCTCAGCTGGTAAAATTAACAGCAGAATGGTTAGGGTTCTCTCTAGGTTAAAAAGAAGGCTTACAAAATTAAACCTAACACGAGATATCTGCTGGATGCTAGTGACCTTACTCTGTGTGCAGGACCTGAGTCAAATCCTGGAGCATTTCAAAGCTGCTCTCATGCAATCCATGAGACGTTAAAACCTACAACCACAGCCCACCATAGAATCCTAGTCCAATTCTTAACCAAAGGCAAATGAGCATTTGGGTGCCCAAAAGGAAATGCTTTATTCTGGGCTACCTTCTGCCAAGCTCTAAAATAGTTTTTACCTGAGGCCACTAACAGTGTGGGTCTCGAAAGTTCATATATTTACCTGAAGCACAAACTAAAATTTTAACTGAGTATTAACTGGAACCTGGGAAGCTATGTTCAGCAGATGAGTTTTTTATTGAATAAAATGGCTGACATGGAAGTAGCATGAATTTCTTTGTGAGTTTGCTTTAAACGTGCCTTAGGAGCTTAGTAACATAAATCACCGTACTTCCATTATTTAATTTTTAATCTCGGCTCTTAATAGCCTCATAATTCACTGTTGCTTTTAATTACCATTCATATCTCCAACAACAAAACACAGGCTCAAAGAAAAAAACTAAAAACAAACATCAGAACCTGGTTTTGATTTAGATACATTCATAGTATTAAAATAGAAATGTTGCTCCTAGCTATACTGTTTGAATTATACATTAACTCATTTCATCTTGTTTCTGTGGTGCTATTTTTTTATTATTTCTTCAACCCCTGATTTACATTTTGTGTGCAAGCTGAAATTCCACTCTTAATATTTAAAGATATCGGGTCAGCTGTATAATTCATAAATTCATCAAAGCAAACACCATATTATACGGAAAGCGCCCCGTGTTGCGCTAGCAGCTCGCCGACTGGCGAGTGCTGCAGGGACTGTGTGTCAGGACATCTCCCAGGGGGCTGCAGAAACCCGGGGTTCAGAGATACGGGGGCCAGCCAGTCAGGAGGCACCTCGGGCTCCCAATGCCATCTCGAGGCACACCCACGTCCACGCTGCTCGCCAGGTCACACGGAGAGGTACGCTCCCAATACTGTTGCATTGTCAGTCGTTTCTCCTGATGTGGGCTGCAGGTTGAGCCACCTGGGCTAGTGGGAGAGAGATGTCCCTGCCCACAGCAGGGCATTGGAACTAGATGATCCTCAAGGTCCCTTCCACCCTTGACAATTCTGTGATTCTATCTCACATCACTATCGAATCTGGAATGCATTGGAAAAATTCCTCTGTGTGCGTACAGCCAAGACAACCTGTTCTCTGTAGAGGAACAATTTGACTTAACCTTCACATTTCTTCCAGTCTAGTAGTGATACACCTGCTTCTGCTTCACCCTGTTATGTTTCCCAAGTAGCAAGAGGCAAGGAGGAGCTGCTTGTAATTTGCTGTCCCTGCTCGATCTCCCTTGGGCCCATCTCCCTGCTTTCCTGCCTGAGATCTGTCTGGAAAGGAGCAGGAGGGTGGCGAGGGAAGGGAATCCGCTGCAAACACCCTGTGCATTTTTTTTAGGGGCTGACGCAACTACTTCAGCGTTAGGAGTTAATCATGATGGAGCTATTAATTAGAAATTAATCTGCTGTCATCACTCTTCTTTCCTTCCCACCAGGACATCTTCCTGATTTGTTCGCAAAAGAGGTCTGCCTAGGCAGAGCAGAGCAGAATGCAGGCACGTGGCTTGCTTGGCTACACTCAGAAGTAGGTGTGGGTATCTATATACACAAAGGCATGCGTTTTTAAATATATGTGTGTGTATATATACTGAATAGTTGTCACTATAAATAAACACTGTAAGGAAATGCAATGTTTGCATACAAACTTCAAATCATAAGCTCTTGCCGTCCAGAAACTGAAACAGCAGCTTCTCCGTCAAACCGAGAGGAACAAAATACAGCCAGATAGGGATTTATCGCCATCTGGAGGGCAAGTGTGCTCTTCCCCTGCTCGTGGTCCTTACCCTGGGATCCACAGTGCGGGATGTGCGTGGTGTCCAGAGGAGAAGGAATTAATCGTGGAGGCACGAAGTTTCTGGTGTTGGGGTGGTCACTAGGGGTGATCTGAGCCAACTAATTGTGTCGTTATGCTTTTTATCGCTCTTTGGACCAGAATAAGCAATTCTAAAGCCTGGACACTCACTTGCTTAGTGCTGTACAGATGACCTACCTGTGCCTTCAGAAGAAAACCCTGTAAAGCTTCTCTTGCTCGAGGGATGGATGGCATTAGCAGTGGAAGGGCTCAGAATTCAATGCTTCTTTTAAACTTTTTTCCTTTAAATTTGGCTTACAGTTTTAGGAGTCTTCTCGGGCTTAGAGTTAGGGAGATGGGAGGCAAGCCCAAATTTAAAACCAAAAATTAATTCTAAAATTGGACCTGTTTCATTCACCCTGAGGAGATATAAAAACCTGAAGAAAAACCCAGCCAGAGCTGATAAGTATCCTCACTCAGGCTGACAGCTTTTCCCCCTTCTCCCTGCTGCCAAGGAGCGCCTGAGGGAAAAAAACGGTTCATGTGGAGTAAATGATCCACGTACGAGTCCAGCAGTCATGATCATCCCAGCACAGGCTGCACGTGTTGGACTCGTCTGCCAGTTTTCTGTTTACAGGGACCCCACCAATGCTGCCCAGTGGGTGCACCAGGACGCTGCAGCCAGAGCATCGCTCCGGGAGCCTGTCAGGGACACTGCCCTCTCCTTGCCTGGATAAAATAGCTTTTTCCGTTCCTCCGACACCTGATGAAGACCTGCCCTGAGGACGGTTTCACTGAGCACCAAGCACCACCAGTGAAGACCTGTCGGCATCTCCTCGCCAGGTATGAAAGGGGTATTTTGAGTCCAGGGGCCTGGTCAATAGAGACAACACCAAGAAAAGGGTGTAAATGTAGCACACAGTGCTCCTGAGCCTTTCCCAGGTGAGGAAAGACATTACTGCTGTTTCCCAGAGCAGGCACTGGGCTTTGTGAGCCTGTGGCGGGCTACCACTAGCCCAGCCAGAAGCAGGCTGGGGAAGGACCCATCTGGTGCCAGGTGCAGGACGTCCCAGCCCTGTACCCTGTCCCACCACATCCACCAGCTTTCTGGTCAGATGTGGCTCCCTTCGAGAGGTGCCGGGCTGAGAAGCCATAACATCTTCTGTGCTCTTCACCTCTGCTCCTCACCAGCAGAAAGAAGCCAAAGGAAGCAGGCTGTAACTGCAGCAGCACAATGACATGCAGGCATGACTTCAGATGAATTGTCAAAATTTCTAAATACACACGTGTGCTCAAGTAGATGTGCAAGTCCCCTCATTATAAACTTTTTGTGCCATGATGTGCTCTTGCTTACAGAAATTATACTTTTAATAGCCTAAATCCCTCTCTTAAGGAGTGCTGATCATTTGTGATCATTAGAAAAATCTTTATTTTATTTATTGTTATGTCTAGACAGTTGGCAGCCATTCCTAAACATGTCTTTACAGTACCAAAAATAATATTTTTAAAATACCATTAGCTGAAGATATTGCTAGATGAAACATTATGTATTGTTGCATTTTAACTCCTCAGACAAGAGATGCCGGTGGCTGCAGTACAATAGCTGAAAGCACAGCATTTCACCTTGTGTTAACTCAGACGCAGCAAGGGGGCAGTCAGCCACAAAAGATGCTTCCCTGCAGTTATTCAATTACTATACTTACCTAGGAAATATCCAAAAAGAACCATCTGACAGGCAGAATGTCCTCTTTCTATTCCGAAGGAACTCCTGATACGATTTTTTTTTTTCTTGCTATGGAACACAACTAATGATGACTCCATAATGACAAAAATGGGCACAGGGAAGACCTTACTAGAAAAATCATTAGTGATAGCTGAGCTGCACTCCATAGTCGATAAGGCAATGTCGATAATGATGGCATAAATGACCTTCCAATGTAGCTGCAAATGATGGCAATAAAAATTAAATACACCACTCTATACAGAAAATTTATGTTGGAGAGCAAAAGAAAGAAAAAAGAGGGAGGAAGACTGCATCATCTTTGCATTATGCCTTCCTGTTCATATTCTTCTGTTTGTTTTTATTTTCTCTCTTCCTGCTCTTAATTGGCAACAATTCAACAGCACATTTGTTGTGGTTCAACATGTAAATTATCCCACTAGGGTCAATACCTGGGTCAATACCTAACCAATAAGCTGTTTAACCTCTCCAGTTCCATGGCCAGGAGTCATGCTATAAATAAAAATACTAATTCCCACTCTTCTAGCCTGAAGCACATACCTGAGGATAAAATCCATCTGAAGCATACTAGCGCTCAATCAAATTAATTGTCTCACATTTATTAGTATCAATACAGAAATTTTCAGATATCCATATAAATGTTGTCTAGAAACAATTTCGCTGAATAAGGCCATAGCTGGAACGAAAAAGTGCGCATGCAGAGCATACTCACAGGTACTCCCCAGCTGCAATGAGCACCTGGGGTGAGCATGGCTTGAGTTTTACTGCCCTTCCTCTTCGCTGTGAATGATGGCCGCAAAAGCCCCCACCGGCACAGGGGCAGTGATCAGCATGGTGAGCAAGGCAGCTGCTGGAATTATGGTCAGTTTGTGGACAATTTAAAAGTATGTAATTGAGATAAATTCATCAGGTCAATTAGGCAAAGAAATAATTAAGGCATCAGAAAACAGTGCACGGGGAAATTCCTGGCAGGGAGGAGTCTGTGAGGGTGTTTCGCTGCACAGCGTTGTCCACTAAAGCTGTTTGCTTTTATGGAACCACAAGCTTCTCAACAAGGGTCTCCCACAGGGGAGAAAAATCTTCCTTTTATAGCAGACCTAAAAGTAATTCAAGCTGTCTGCCAGTAATTAAATGCATTCCACTAGCAACAGGTGGTGAAGCTCATTTTTTCACATCTGTTATCATTTTCATGAGTCAGTACTTATTCACTGCAAGAGCTGTGTAAACCACAGTGCTGGGCTGGTGGCTGCCATCCAGACAGTGCTGTGCTCACTCGTGTCATTATCTGAAGAGCGGAGGGGATGTCAGAATATGTGGTAGGCAGGAAGGGGGTTGGACAGGATCCCAAAGGGTAAGAAGGAGGGGATTTAAAAGAGATGTGGGCAGAGCCCAACATCAGTGAATTCCTACCTGCATCTGCTGGAGTTCTACCACAGGCGACTCCCATGTGGCCAGACCATCAGGGACCGCATCTCTTTCTCCATGAATAGAACTAAACAGACACAGGGAATGAATAACCCCCAAACTGTCTAACCTCAAAATGACTATTGTGAAGCTCTAGGTGGAGATAGAAATGGGTGCAGACCCAGTCAGTCCAGGCATCTTTCCCACCCCTCTCCTTCTCCACTTCACAGCTTTGCTTTTGCCTGATCTTGGACCTGGGCTGCAGGACAGTGTGATCCTCAGAGAGGGCTGGGGAGGCACTGTCACATCTCCCCTGGGCTTGAAAGGCCCCACTGTGCACAAAAATCCTTGTGTCTGCTCTCCTCCTTTGGGTACCCCAACACCCAGCCAGCCTCTGTCATCCGTGCAGTCAGCATCACAGCCCAGCCATTCGTGCCCCAAGACGTCTGTCCAAAATACGCCCAAAGGACCCTGTGGACACCAGAGCATCACCCCAGCTCCTCGTGTGAGTACCATCCCCAGTGGGGCTGGTCCTGCCAGGGTAGCAACAGGACCCCCAGGCACCCCCTCCTCTTATTCCAAGCAGAAAATGAAGAGAAGGGCAGGACTCCCTGAAGCCCAATTCCCCCTTTCCCCAAACCTGAATAACTGGCCCTTCATTTGTGGGACAGTACTTGCCCACGGGAGACCAAAGCCATGATTCAAGTACTTGTTCTCCCCTGGGATCATTAACTGCAGAATTTCATGTGATGCCATTGACTTATCCGGCGTGTCTCCAGCTTTGCAAGGCAATGAACCAAAGCAGACTCAACGGTCTTTGGGGACGGGTAATTTACTTGTCGGGTTTAGCAGCATTATTTGATTTTGTCTTCAAGGGTCATACGGTGGAGCCAGTCTTCCTGGGAAATCATCGCGTGCTGCTCAGTGATTCACTGACTCCTGGCCGGAGCGCTGCTTGTAACTGATTTATCTGAATCCTTTTCAAGTCCTTCCCTCTATTAGCATTTCAGCAGTTCCTTTCCTTTGTCAGTTCGTGGTGGTAGCTTGCGCTACTCAGGATGACTGTGTGAAAATGGTTTCAAGCGCAGTGATTACACGCTGAGCAGATGAGCTGTCTCGGGTCTGTGTCACAGTCCATCTGCCTGCATGACACTGGCTTCCCCTATCGTGCCATATCCTCTTCATCAGGTAGGCAGGAAAGAAGACTGCTCATGTTTAGTTTGACCTTTCCAGAGTGTTATTTCGCACGCATACTTCAAGTTTACATTTCCTTCTGCAAATATAATTTGAATCTCATTCTATTTTGGCAGCAGGTGCCATTGCAACAAAAGCTGGCCAGCCGGAGCTGCTGCGATCTGATGGAAGCTCAGGGCACCCACTTCAAGGCTGGATCTCACAGAGATCTGAGTTGTGGTGAAAGTAGGAAATGTATGGGTCTTGGTCACGTGTTCAGCCCTGAAGGATACACATGCTTGAATTTGGGCTTGGGTCGGACCGAGTTTGATCTAGACACACTTTATCAGGCACCCACCCGCTGTGAGTGCTTATAATAAATATGTTTTACCTGCAGGTTTTATGTTATAATCCCCTGTTTATGGGTGACTTCGTTGCACTTGGACGAAGGTGCCTCAAGGTGTCAGCACAGCGCAGCAGATCCTCGGCGAGGTTTTGCCATCGTAGCCATCGTTTGACTATTAATGCAATTAAAACCTGCCTCCTGGTGGGTTATTTGAACAGCTAATTGAAAAAATTCAGGCCAGATCACATCTTTAGTACCTGATTTATCTAATCAAAGAAGTCTTCTCATGCTATGATTGTGTAGGGGAAAAAAATAGTATAAATGACTGAAGTCAGAAATATGAGAAGCTGCAAGCTACAGCTCCAAGTAGCATAGGGCTGTGCTTTGGCAGGAAAGGCTGACAAAGGCAGATGTTAGACTGGTGGGAATGAATTAATTTTTATCAAAATACGAGACACAACATGAGAATTAGTAAGGAGTCAAAATATCTAGATAAACTGGTGCCCATGCTCATTTATCAGAGGAATAATGCCTGGTGAGACAAGATAAAAATGGCAAAGCAATATTAAAGAGTTCTTTTGCACACAGATCTCTGTGTGTCATTAGATATAGAAACAAATGGCTCAAAAGAGTCAGAGCTAAAGCTGAGGTCTGAATTACAAAGGACATAGAAGCAATTTGGTTTTATACCCCAACAGGGGGTTAGGATCTAGGGAAGAATGACCTGTCAGAAATGAGAATTAAAGGCCTTTAGGAAAATGACTCCTAGAACTGTGAATATTATCTCTTTGAAGTATGCATTAATGTGTTTTGGCTTGGAATTTTCAAAGGGGGAAGGACTTAGCTCCCATTGAATGTCAGTGCCTTTTGGACATTTCACTGTCATAGTCTGCTTTGAAAATCCCAGCTTAGAATATTAATTTTAATGTATCTTTTCCATTGTAGTAGGAGGGAGCAGATCTATGACAGAGAGACGAGCTGGGAAACTACAAAAGAAGGTAAGTTTCTTCATATTGCAGTCTTTCTTTAGAAATGATTGTGCTTTATCTAATCTACTCAGTCAAGTACAAAAGTATATATAATAGGTGGCTGAGCAGAGGCTATTATGTTACAAGGCATCCTTCACTTGTGTCAATGACTCTCTGTATTGTGCTTTGTGCAAAGTGGAGGGCACAGGCTAGCAGATAATACTGGGAAAAAATATATCATTGTCTACAATGCTTAAAAGGACAAAGGGAAGAGCCTGTTTATGCAAAGAGCTGGTTTTCTCAGGTTCTAAACCAGATGAGACATCATGCCGTCCTTTGAGAGATATTTTATTGGGCAACAGATCAGTGTTGGAGGTCAAAAGAGCAACAGCAATAGATGCATCATGTTCCCTGGAGGTCCCTGGGGGCAGGCTGGGACAACAGCTAGAAAAACTGCAAAGCCTGTGGGAACAAAACACTTGCTGTTCTTGTGCTTCCCTTTTTTTTGCATTTGTTTTTCATATCATATATCGTAATGAGAGGAAAGACCCATGCACGATACTGGTGTGATGGTGAATAAAATGTGACAGAGCAGCTTTTAACCCTTCAGAATGAAAATATGTTGAATAGGCAGATTTGCATATCAATGGTGTCAACTAACAGTGATGGAAAAGCTGGCAGAGAAACACCATTACTTGTCCCACATCAGACCTCACCAGCAGAGACTTGATCTTTAGCTGGAGACCAGAGAATGGCTTTGCTCCCCTTAAGTGGTCTAGTGATGCTGTGGGTTTTAAATGCTCTTTTTATTCTAACTATTCTTGAAGGAAAACAACTCTAGGCATTTTATTTCTTGGAATAAACTAGGTGAAAAACCCGACAAATTACCAGTGATGTGGTGGTATTAAGTGTATCACACAGTGTTTGGGTTTGGGGTTTTAACTGCTGTTCTGCTGAAGATGAGATAAATAGATGTGCAGTCAGGAAGTTTAAGTAAAGAAGTGAGTTCACTTTAGGAATGGAAGAATGACTGTTGAAAAACAAAAACATATACACAAGCTGGACTGTAAAAGAGTCAAGTGAATACAAAAGTTTATCACTTTCAGATTTTCATCATTACTGCCAGCGTAAATAGCAAAAGTTTTGGTTTTGTTTTTCTTTAATAAGAAAGGCCCACAATTACGCATAGTAATTGCTTAGTATGGCTGAAGTGCTTGTTCCTAGACAAGAGCTTAGCTCTGTGTAAATCCAGAATGATTGTACAAAGGCAGTAAATCCCTCTCCTCCAGATGCCAGGTTTCACTGCATATGTCACCAACCCCACCTGCTCCAACTGAACATGCTCCGTGGCAGAGAAAGCACCAAGGATGTGGCACTACCGGATGGGATGCGGGCTGCTGCTTTTATCTAGCCTGGACCAAGGAAGCCATTTCATGAGACAATGAACACTAAGAGACAATTTTAACACTAAGACTGTGACATGTCCAAGACACCAAAGCTGTGAGTGTAACCTGAGCATCAGCGAGGGGTTTACAACACAGAACAAATAAACGACAGCAACTCCTAACACAAAAATAACCCAACCCTGATAATCTAGTAGTGTAGCTCTAAATTCTGTAGGCTGCTTTCTTCACAGATTTCAGTGTTTTGGCAGCTGGGCCAAACACAGATCAGATGGGGTGGCACTGCTCGCTGCGTGAATCATGAAAGGAGATCTTGGGGGCTTTCTTGCAGGAAAGCCACTTGTATGACTTGGTGTCTCTCAGCAGCTGTAGACAAGCTTCAAGAGAAAGGGGCTGCTTGTGATTCCTTTCTGGTCGTGCTTTCTCAGAGATATTTTCTACAATGTTCTTAGAGCATCATTTATAGTTTCAGCATGGAGTAATCCTTAGAGAGACCTGCGAATCATTCCTGTGGCTACTGTTCTAAAGATAACTACATATACAACCTGAAGTAGGGAATGAGTGTTTGCTGTTGGTTGGATCTCAGCACAGCCCTTGCTACCGCTGGGTATAACATAATTTCTGTCAAATTAGCAAGAGGGCTGTGAAGGGAACTGAAAAACTTCTTTAATTTGGCTGTATTAGGAACAGTTACTTCACCGACTCTCTTCCTCCAAGGTGTATTCAGAGCACTTACAGTTAGAACCCATTACTCTGTAATCTCCTTGCTTAAAAATGCCATTTTTCTTGGGTTTAATTCTTCTTCCTGTTAAAAAGGCTTTTGCTGTAAGAAGCCTCATTTTGGTTTCTCATTGTGGAATTCTTGCTGCAGTTTGGGTCAGCAGGTTAAAGTTAGGGAGAACAGCTCTTGGCAAGAACTTCTGAAACACCGCACTCCCTTTGCGGCGCGCCAACCTGAGTGCACACCACCTTGACCTCACAAACACAAGAAAAATGACAAAAAATTGCTGTTCCTGAAGGCATCGTTCCGAACACTGCCAGACTTGGTGTCATTGACCATGAGTCACAATTCTGATAATGCAATTTAAGCTATCGAATCATATCCTCAACTTGTGATTCATTGTGGGATCTAAATGCCACAGGTGGTGTCCTGGACTCTATTCCAGTATATACAAGTTCACAGACCCTTCCAAAACAAGTAAGTGACTAAGAGCCATAAATTCAGTTCACCTCAACCACTAATAGTGCCCAGAAAGATTATTCTTTAGCCAGGCAGCACATCACTCGTCTCTTGTATGTTAAAACGTTTTACTTTGCTTACTTTTAGATTAGCTACTTCATTTCAAAGGCTACATGGATTCAATTACAAATAAGATTTTTTTTTTGCACCTCTATCTTGACAAAGCAATTCTCAGTTTCAGCATTGACGAACTCTTCTGCCTAACAAAATAATTCACTGCAAATGATTTAATGTGACCTGAGAGAACACTGTAAGACAGTAAGAAATGGCTTTAAAAAATACAGTGTAACATTCTGTCTCCCAAAAGATTACAAAAGGATGTGTTTGACAGCCCGGGGTTTATAAAGTCATTCTGGTAACAGTTATACGTACAAGAATTGTCAAACTTAGTGTTACTAGAGGTCAGTTTCTACGTTCTCGCTTAATAGAAGTGTAAAATATAGGTGACAAATTTCATTGTAGCCTGACAGTTTTTGATGTACGGTAGATTTAATATCAAAGTACATCTTAAGCTAGAAGTGGCATTTTTAACATTTCTCAGCTGAATACACATCCTTCACAATGTTTTGATCTTCTCGTAGCAGGACATGAAAAATGTGAAAAAAAGCAAGCTGCCTCATGCTCTGACAAGCTATTTCCTATGAGCTAAACATTTAAATGCCGCATTCTTTGTTATTTTGAATCAGTGCAGTGATAGGAACAAGGCTTGAGAGAGAGTTCTAGCAGATTCTAGGACAAAGAAATTTCCAAGGATAGCAAGAAACAGCAAGCATCACTGCCTTGAGATTGTCAGTCTTGACAGAGCGACCACCATCCAAGAGTAAGGCAGTGGCTGAAAAAAATCTTCTAGTTATGAATCTTACAGGAGCAAAGCAGACTTTTCAAGCAAGTATTTGTAATTAGCATCTTTGCAGAATAGTAAGAGGAAGCAACATGATGATGCTAGCATTTCTTCAACAGGCATTTGCCAAATGGATCTTTTTTATTCATACGTCTTTAAAAAAGGCTGTCATTGCCACATCCATTTTCACATTAAAAAAAAAGTTTCACATTAAAAAAAGAAACCTTTTTTTTTTGCAGCACTTAAATGGGCTATTAATACTTGCAGGACTGTTTTCCCATTTTTACAGAAAATCATTTATATTAATTATCAGTTTTTCTCAAAAGAAAGAAAGTTCCTTGGCCCTTCACTGAGAAATACCTTGCTAAGGTGCCACATCAGGGAGAATCTTTTGCCAGCAAACCTTCTCCTATATTAGCCACTGAAGCAGCTAAAAGCTGAACTCCTTCCCAGCAGCTCATCCTACTCATTACTGTCAGCTGAAGAAAGCTGTGTGCACTAGACTAAAAAGTTCATTGCATTTTTCAGTGTGAGCATTTTTTTCTGGTTCTGTGCAGTTGCCAACCTGTCTGCTCTCCCCAGCATTATGGGACTCTGGCAATTTCCAGTGATGACAAACTAATTCAGTACTGTCTGTGTTTATTCCTCAAGGGATACACTGCTTTAGCGGAAGCACATTTACAATGTGCGTGACCTCTGCTCTCCTTAATAACTCTTTTTGCCAAAATGAGGAGACAGAGTACTGTTTATAATGGGAGCTGTATTAACTGCTGCATCTTCTCGATTTAGGAACTGGTAAAAGAAATTCTCAGATTTATTTCATCCATTCCAAAATGCATTCTTTGCATAAAGCTACCAAGCAAATCAGAGAAGCCCAAGAAGGCTAATTAATTCAAGAGGTGATGGCTAAAGGTGGAGCTGAGTTCAGCTGGAATGGTGGGTCGGAGCTGTTCCCAAAGAAAACACAACCACCACTACAAAATTGACACTTACAGAAATGTTGGCTCACATCCGTGGGACCACTGTGCCTGCAACAGGAGGGGAAGAAAAGTTCCCTTAATGTTACGTTTCTCTCTCTGTCCTGCGGGGGATGGGCGGTTCAGGACTGATGCGGTGCAGACCAGCCTCGGGACAGTCCTGCCTCACCCTGGTCCCCTGGACGTCGTGAGCAACCGGAGAACCGAGCACCCACCAGCACCGACCTCGTGATAAAGTTCCTGGAAGGCTTCTGTTGTCATTCTAAAAAGTTCCCTTTGCTTCTTTCTGTTGAAAAGCTGAATGCTGGGGGGAAAAAAAAACCAAACAAACACAACTTTCTTTATTTCTGCATTTTCAAAAGTGAGCATTTCTGCATTTTCAAATGTGAGCATGTCTGCATTTCAAATGTGTGCAACACACACTGAAATGACTCTCATACCGTTATTCATCCACGCAGCAGGATCCTTCATTCTTTGAGCATGGCTGCAGCCTCCTGCACCAAAGCAATGCATTTGGTTTGCTTTGCATCACAAGAGATTCATATTTATCTATTTATTTTTGGAAAATGGCTGGTAGAATTAAGCTGGGAGAATCGAGTGCAGCTCTAGAGCCTGGCAAAGGACTCCTTAACAGAGAAAAGGCTCCATTTGTGTGTAAAAATATTTTTTAAATGATTCGTCAAGGAATTGTTTTTAAAGAGTACTATTGATGCAAATTAGACCTATGCACATTTCTGACTTTCAGGGAAGGCTTGACTGAAGACCCAAGATGCTGTAGCCTGTTAGACCTTGTTTCCTTAAAACACTCGGAGGAGACTCCAGTATTAAGAGCACTTTCCAGTTTGGAGCCTTGCATTTGAATTCTGAGCTGAACTTTCTTGTGTGGGCTTATCAGTAATTACCATCCTGGCAGTAGGTTTTGGAACAAAAGAGGGAAAAAATCCCCACACGAATCCTGAAAAATCAAATGCTTTTGTGTTCAGAAGGAACTGCACGTTTTTAGTAACTAATGCTGTTTAAAGAAGCTTGGCCTATCAGTGAAAATAGTGCCTGCAGTTTTTTACACAAGCAAGCTATTTTAATTGTTGCTATTGGAAGAAAAGTATCAGCGTACTACATCTTAAATCATCTGGAAAAATGTATTTCTTGGCCTTTTTCCATTGAAGGAAATGTTGTGTAAAACAGAGAAAACAGTTCTCCTTCCTTATATGTTTTTTGTGTGTCTTCAGGGCTTTGCTATTTATTTTGCAAGGTCAGGGTAACTTTATGTTATTCATTCCACTGAATTTTTGACATATGGCCTAGCGACTATCAATTAAAGTGACTGATTGACTAAAGTACATAGTACTCTTGTCCATGTTTAAGAACTATATGTTTTTACATCAGTTCTCCACTTGGCCATTTTGATTAATTATACCTTTAGAGTCAGTGGACTTTGAATAAATTCTAAAATGCAAAAAAGAGTCCACATTAAAAAGTAACAGCTGAGTAAGAAAGATTATAGACACAAATAATGAAAATTACTAAAAGCTAAAATGTCACATTGTGGTTTTCTCTAACTGCCAAACAGTGCTGGCAAAGTGGATTTCTGTGTTAAAACAGAGCTATCTGATATCTGAGCATAGTCCTGACATCTGCATGTCAAAGAGTGGATGTAGGTGGATTTTTGGCCAGGTTGTGTGCAAACTGGAGCGCTACCGAGCACGTGGGGCAGGTGTGGTCCCTGCCTGCCCCGCGCCACCCTCCCCTCCGCACTCTTCAACAGGCCGTGGTGCCTGACTCATCTGTGTCTGTATGCCTGTGGGTGTACAGGCTGTACGCAGCTCTACGCATCTGGGTGTACGGGATGTGCATAGGATGTATGTAACTGTGCATCTAGGTGTGCAGGGATGCAGCGCATGTAGGCTTACAGTTCCATTGAGAGGTTTTTCTTCTTTTCTTCTCTGACTGCAGCCTGATAAAATGTCTGAGATGCAAACTACCACAACGGTGATGTCTCCATAAGTGAAATCCAAATGGGGAACATTTTCTGTAAAGAAATACTTTCTGTAGGTACACACAGAGCTCCTTTAAGCACACATCTAGACAAAGGTGCTGGTGACTGTTCTACAGCGGCTCTTGGGTTTTCCCTGAGGCTGTACACATGCCCGGGGCTGGCAATGTGCAGCACCCAAACTGTTAAAGGAAATTCCCTTACAGAGAAACCAACAGTTCCAAGCTGTTGGGACTAGTCATGTTTTGAGTACATACTGCTTGACAATGTGAACAAGGCAACAGTAATTTATTATCATAGGAAATTCTGACTCCGCATCTCTTTCATTGAATAACTTATCTTGTCATTATTTCTCGCTAGCAAAATAAGAGAGCATCAAATTAAATGAGTCCTGAGCCAAAAAAAGTGCACTTAATTATACTTTTTTGTAAAGTCTGGAAACCTCCAGTGAAAAACAATTATTTATCTGCCCAGCATCTCCCAAAGAAGCCTGCTTCTCTGCCTATGCCAAATCGGCTAGCAGAGAAAGGATCTGATGAACCCGAAAAGAACAGAATGTCTCATTCATTTACATACCGCAAACACATGTTTCATCCAAACACAATTGTGAAATAGTTTTGTAATCCTTCTTTCACTGCAGTTTGGAGACTGTTGGCTAACAAGAGTCCCAGAAGGTTGTATTGTCTCTTGTTTACACAGGAGGATCAAATTACAAAAAAAAAAAATAATGTTTTGGGACCATCATTTGTCTTTTGTTGCCTGAGCACTTTATTTCTGTTGAACTACTACTTCCAAGATTAAGCATCAGGTACTGTCCAGTATAAACTGACGCTTTACAGGAAGACATGCATAAAGTCTGGCATGCAAACAACAGTCTGTCTTTATCACCACCGTTGAGATAAAGTTTAGAAGCTGGAAACACAGCTGCCTAGCAGTCAGAATTCCGTCTGCAATTATCTGGCACCAGCTTCCCTTGCACTTTCTTTTGATTCATTCTGTATTTTCTGATCCAAGCACCTTTCTTAAATTGAGTACCTATAGTAGTAATGCCTGTCACACTGAGTAATTCTAGCTCTGGCCACTTACAGGGGTAGGTGTTAAGGCTGTGTAAGACTTCACAGAATCAAGTCCAAAAGACAAAGTTGGTGCAGACTGTAAAAAGTTATCGTCGCAACAGCAAACCGAGTGTCTCTGAAAAGTTGCCTTGGACAAAAAACCTGTGTATGTCAGGGAGCAAGTCTCAAGGTTTTCCAGGGACAGATGCTGCAGTGCAGCCATACTCAAAGTTAAAAAAAAAATAATCAAGCAAACGGGGCTGAATAGATCAACCAGAGTTTAATGCTGAGAGCGCTGTAAGTGTACCCGGGTTGGTGGTCTCTCCCCGGTGCCAGTGTTCTGGGGAGCTGGTGCACAAACCAGGAGCCTGCCGGGAAGTTGCTGCTCTGAACGGGGGTGCTTGATGGGAACTGTCTCCACTCGCAAGAAGTAAACTCTGCGACCTGAAGTCAGTTCAGGCAGCTCTTGCCATCTTTAATGTTACCTTTTCTCGATGAACCGCTTTGCTGAGAGCATGTGTGATGACCCGTGGGCTCTGGTAAGCGCAGCGACCGGTCAGACACTTAATCTGGATGTAGAGGTCCTCACAGAAGAAGAGCAATTTAAACATCTGTTACTGTCCGCTGCAATTTCCATCTTGAGAAATCAGTGTCATAAATTTCTTCAGGAATGGAGCTTGTGTTGTGACTCAGGAGCTGGTTCAAGCTGTACTTAATTACACTAAATGAGAGCTGCAAATGTCACTTAGTTCTAGTTCAGACAGAAATAGTGGAGCTTAAATGTGATTTAATTTACAGCTGACGATCGCCTTGGGAGGTGCCTTCTAGAAGAGGTCTTTCCTGAAAGTCCTAAAGGGAGTATTGGGGTTAAACCTGGCCTGAGAAAATTATAAGGGATTTCTTATTGGTGAGAGGTAGAAAGGTCAAATCAAAGAGGGGTTTTATCCATAGAAAGATTCTCAGTACAGAGGCTGCACTCACAGAAAATCATATGACTCATTCTCTAGCAATCAGATGTATGGCACTGGCCCTACTGCTAATGAAAATTCAGCTTCAGGACAAGGGCTGCAATTTACTTCTCATTGTCAAGAAGACCTGTAGCCAGTGGCCTAGCAGGGCAGAAGTAGAGCCTCTTTCTACTGTAGAAGCGTAACAGAAAAGGCCACTTATTGCACGTGCTTCAGACACTGGCTGGTTTTGACAGACACCACTAATACTGTGCAGAACTAGGCATTTTCTCTCTCCTGTTGGAAGAGGCATCTTTGGCTGATTTCTACCACCATTGTAGCTTAGCTATGCAGATAGTTGTAGCCCATGAACAAAAAGATTTCAAAAAAACCCCGTGAAACTATATCGAGAGCGCAATATGAAAGCAAACCTTCCACTTGGCTTACGTTTTCTGGGCACAATGGAATACCTCAGCCTTGATGGGCTTCTGACAGGTTTTGCATGCTGAAGCCAAAGGTGGGTCACCTCTTCCTGACAAGAAAGAGGCTCCACATCCCTTTGAATTATATACAGAGGAACTGGGAGCATGCAGAATTGCTTTCCTTGAGGCATGATGCTTGCTTCTCGTGTTTCTTGGGTTCAATACCTATGTGTAATCTCTTCCGTGATTTGTTACAGTAGCTTCTGAACTCTCAAACTTTTTAGGATTGTACCTGCTTTTTTCCTCTTACTTTTCTCTTTGACGTCCTGTTTTTCAGTGTTTCTGTTACAGCATCGCAGGTGACACCCCAAAATCACAGTGTCTCACTCGGGCATTACGTAAGAGTTATACCAAGTATTGCTGATATTTCCCACTGTTTACAAAGCAAACTCGGTTTGTGTTTTCCACCGTACAATTGTCAGTTTACGGACGAGCACTGGCTGAGTCATTTTTGCCGAGCTGTCATCTTTCTACTCACTGCACCCTGGTCCCACGGCAAGAACAGGAATACCAGAAAGGGCAGAACATCTGCTGCTGTAGAAGAGGGCAGTTATTCTCATTTGCTTTAAGAGGTTATTGCAATACTAATAACAATTCTCTTAATTTCGCAGTGCTGATGCAAGTTGGTTTTATTTTTTTTAACTGGTTGTTTTCCTTTCAATCTCGAACAGTCATCACTAGGAGCTAAATCTCCGGCCATATTAAACTATGCTGATTTCCCTAAAGTTATATTGCTCTGTGGAGTATTTATTCTCTCTTGGGTCAGCATTTCCTAGCAAATGCTATAAAGGCAAGTGGATCTGTTTCTCACTTATCATTGCTCTCTCTCTCCAAAAGATTAGAGTAACAAACAGCAATTTTCTCATGCAGTGAGATATTCCAGGATATAAAAGAAGGTTCAGCCCCAAAAGCCAGCACATTAACCTGCTTTCAGACAGCTCTTCCCTCCCCTCCCCTCTTGTGCATTTCTAATGGCCACAGTAATGACGCAGAAGCAAAACTACTGCCCTGCCCTTTTGGTGACGGATGTTAAGAGTCATAAACAATCACCGAATCCATGCTAACCGAGCAGATCTTATTCCTCTGCAGACCCAGCAGTGTGTCAAGCCACGATCTGTCGCCATGCCTCATCAAAATGAATTGGTTTTTTCCTCTTTTTTGTTCCTCTGTGCTAGCAGCCTTTTGCATTTCCCTTAAATGAATTTTATAACCAGGTTTAGCGACAGATTCTTTACAGAAATGCTTTCAGATTTTCCGAGGCACGGTGGAGGAGGAAGGCTGTCACACAGAGGGCTTTGCTATTGCTGGGATGCCTTCTGCGCTGCAGCGAGCTGAAAATGTTTTCATTCTAAAGGCTTTGAAAGAACGATTTCACCTTTTGAGCTGCTAATGAAATCAATGCATTCATGGCAAATTGAGACTGGTACTGCATGCTAAAAAATGACATGAAACAGCTGCATTTGACATTACAGCTTCCACTCACAAAAAGGTTTCCTCCTCAGCTCCTAGAAATTTGCGTGGAATGAGCCAAGGGGTGCACATCTCGGAGAGCCCCGGCCTCCTGGTGAGTGACACATCCTTCTCACAGCTTGCTGCATGGCTGAAACGAAAAGAAGTACTAGGACTAGATGTCCTAAGGAATACTGTTCTCTCAGTATTTTTTCTAAGCTGATGACCAGACAAGTGAACTTAAAGGGGACCAATCCAGGCTCACTGAACTCCACCTGACTGCTTTGTTTCATTAGGACTTAGCTTTTTTTTCTTTAATTTGCAAGAACCCCTGAATGACTTCAAAGGATCTTTAAGAAAAGAAATAAATAAACCAGAAGTAATAAACTAGGTCCAGCTTACACCTGCACAATGATCCCTGTATTACTGACATGGTTCCTTTTTCTACTGTGATTTAGCATGACACACATCATTTCCCAGCTTGTACAGAACTACCACAGGGGGAGAAACGACATGCTCCCTGAGCATTTGCCCATTAAAAAACACTGCATAAGAAACTCTTTGCATAACCAAACAGAGCTTTGAGTCACATCAGCATTTTACCCAGATGACTCACTTCAGTCTTCCTTCTCTTTCATACCTGAGCAGAACTGTTAACTGGGACACTTAATCTTTTGCAAAAGACTTTTAACATTTCTTTATGTATTTTCCCCATTCCTCACCTCATTAGTGTCCATTTTGTGCTGCTTCAAACTATTTCCCCCCAACACATGCTCAGAGTACCCTGTGAACTTTTGGATTCTGAGCCCAACAGTAACACAGGTGGCTGAATCACAGCCTTTTGACACACTGCCCTGAACACTTCCATCCAATAAACTCAACCATGCCCTGCTGCAGGCAATTGCTGGAAGTTGATGAAATTGCTTTGCCTTATCATTTCTCTCAATCCACATTGCAATTTTCTTTGAGGTACGGTCTTCGCCATTACTCCAAATCTGCAGTGATAGCAAAGTTCGAGTGCCACGTTAGGCAACACATCAGGTAATGAAAATTGTGCCTGTCTTAATCACTTCTGCCTTGGTGTCAGCAATACACTTTTACGGCTTTACCTGACACCAGACTGCTTGTTCCGAGATGTGGTCACAGTGTTTACACATGGTCCTCGGGATGCCAGCTGTCATGGCACCAGCCCTTCCCTGTTCTCCAGCAGTTTGGCACCCACATCTGTAGAAGCGAGCCGGGAGGGAGGCACAGCCGAGGTCCCTTGCTGTGTCACCAGCAGCTGCTATGCAGGGTCAGAGGAAGCGACAGGAATTGCTTTCATGTGCCCTGAGCTGTGTTCAAGCATTTTGCAAGGTGGGGGCGGTGAGCCAGCGCCAGGCACGGTTTCCTTGGGAATAGTTCCTGAGAACCCCACTGCGCTTGGCTTAAATGGTGGCTTGGGCTATGTGACAGTTGTGTGGGCACTTGCTGCAGTTTATCATTCATAACTGAATTTGTGATCTCATTGCAAATGGCTTTCAACTTAACCTTCTCAACACCGATGAACTCGTGCACCGATGGTTATCAGTGTTTCCTGGCTCCTTGCCAGCTCCGAACCAGTAGTTCAGACATTTTTGGTAGGAACAAATTCGCTACTCTTTTTGCAACGTGTTATTCATCCCTTCACCTGCCTTCTTTAGGCACAGTGGTGGTCTGCGGAGCCGGGAGTGCCAAGCCCACACTTGGCAGAGAAGGCAGCAAATACAACCCGTGGCTTCCTTAGAAAGAAACCACGCTGGGAGTTGGGAATCAAAGCTGTCTGCTCAGCCTGGCAAGCAGAGCCCGCCTCCACATTGTTCTCTGTATTCAGCCCATGTGGAGCAGGCTATTTCATGTATTAGAAATGGAAGCCTTTTTCTGAGTTCTGAACCTGACCTGTAAGTCTGCACTTCTGTAACTTTCTTTTACAAAGGAAATTTTGTCTGAGTATTGTTGGATTTGCTTCACAGTAAAGTGGTTTTCACTTGAGATGTCTTTGTGTGCTGACAACCTTGTCTGAAGGTTATTTCATTGTATTTTCCTTGATCAAATGCTATTCACAGTACAGTGGATGTCATGACCCAGTAATCCCATTTAATGAAATTCAATGTCTCCTGACTAGCTAGGAAAGCGAGGTCCCATTCAAACAATTACTAGACCTTAGCACTCAACTTGTGACTAATATCAAATCAGAAATTACTTTTACTTTCCTCCTTCAGTTCACCTTGAGTGAATGTTAAATTGATAAATAGATCTAGATATCAGCAAAGGCCTGGGAATCTACACACACACGCTAATGAAGGCAAAAAGATAATCTGATAGGTACGTTTAATCCACCTCATAAAGCATTAATTCCCTTGTCCCTTGAACTATCTAAAGCAATGACGTTGCACATTTGTCTCCCCAAAATAATTAACTCTCATCAAATTCCACTGTGCTTCATTTACTCAACCATTACAAGCTGTTGCTCACAGCACAGTTTGTCTTTGATATCAAAAGCATGAAAATAATGTGAAAGAAGGAGGCTTTAGACCCATAAGAGGGAGTCAATCTCTGACTTCCAATACCTGTATCTTGGCATCCTGCTCCGTGGCTATGATGGCCTTGAGGGAGTTTCCAGACAGTAGTGTGGTGAACAACGTGATCCACAAACAAGCAGTACCCTACAGGAGAAAGAAACATATAAAGGCATAAGAGAGTTCGTCGGTGCACTGGCAAAACCAAACACACATTCAAAGGAGCTGTAGGACTATATTTGTTTATAGCACTAAAAAAGAAAATGCTTCCAGATTTAGACTTTTCACAGATGTTGATGTAGCAACTGTCTAATATATAGATATGATGTTTGCATTCTATATATCTGTGTATATATAGAACCTGTACATTTTTTTAAAACTAAGTACTGCTTTGTTGTCTGGCACGTGCTCAAGCCCTGGATCACTTCTGGACATAAAGAAGGCAAACCCCAGAAATTTCTTTACTGTGGTCTTCTGCCACTCCTTGGCGGCTAACAGATAACAGTGTCAGTTTTATGAGGTCTTCATCCTAGAAGAAAGCATGTATATTAACCACCATATATCTGTGCTCTATCAGAAAACGTAGGAGACAGGGCTTGGCTGAAAAAAAAAAGGGCCCTGTTGGCATGTGACGATATCAAGAAATATTAAGTGTTTTCTTCCAGCTCACTGAGCCCTCACAGAGTTACAGCAGACTAGTACAGCTGCCCACAGCCAGGTAACACATAGCACAGGCTCTTTCAGGAAGAAGCCTAGGAGATAGTCAGCCTGAGGAAAAAAACGCTGAGCTAAATTCAACACAGTATTATTGCTCATTTCTCCGCTCATTGAAACAGATTTTAGGAAAGTGAATTTAAGCTCCACAGTGTGTGAAGTATATATTTGACAAGAGGTTCAATCAGGTGACTATTTACTAGAAAGTACAGCAGACGCTGAGTAACATTAGCTGTCCTAAAACAAGTCTGGCTTGTAGGATTGCCAGCCCACGCAGCCGCTAAAAGCAAAACTTAGGCCCTGCATTTTGAAATTGGAAATCGCAGGGGGAAAAAAAAAGAAAAAAAAAAGGAGTAAGGCACTTTTATAAGTGTGCTCTGCTCCTTAGTATGAAACTACTTGAATGCATTTTACCCAGTGTGAAAAGCGCCAGGTCATTAAAAGCTACAGATTTGTGAGCGACTGCCAGCCATGCTTTGCTCAGGATAAAGAAAAGCAATGCAGAACTGTACTCCGTCATTCACCAGATAGATTAAACTCCTTTTGCTTAAATAGAAGCCCATCATAACATTACAGAATACTTTAAAATTGTTCTGTAACTAGTTTCCAGAAATAAATTAGCTAACAGCAGATGAATCACAGACTTTCTTTCCACGCACCCCAGGCTGATCAACCCTCAGAGATACTCAAACCTGGAAAAGCCGCGGTTGAATGCAGCGTTAGAGCCTTGCCAGCCCCACACGACTTCCTCACAAGCTCACAAGGTCCTGGCTTTCACTTCTTCTTCTGGCTGTCTTCACAGACATCAACTTCTGTCGGCGTGATACTTGTCTTGCTTTCTCAGGAGTGTTGTGGAAGTGTAGCAGGGTTGAGCACGGCTGAGCTCAGCTTCCAAAAAGTTGCTGCTTGTGAGCTTGCCAGCGCTAAGCAGTTACTACTTCAGCATACGGGAGAGCAGCTGTGCCCATGCCAATTCTTCTATTAAATATCAACAGCACCATCACCTGAACCCATCAAGAACATGACAGAACTAAGAGGAAAATGCCACAAACTCACCGGTACATTTAGATCCTGGGCTGCTGCTGTTGGCCAGCTGCAAGATGCACATAACCAGCCTTTCAAAGCAGGGCTGACAAGGCAGCAACTCCAAAAGAAACGCAGCTTGGAGTAGAGGAGAACGCAAACTTCTAAGTGACTGACCCCCTTCAGGGTTTGTTGCTGGTTTTCTACTTCTCAAATAACTTCTCCATTTGAATAGGAATTTTAGGCAGCAGAAATATAATTTGCCCATATAGCCGAACTCCAGAAATACGAACCATGTGGTCAGATACACAGCTTGACAGGTTCTTGTCTCACAACATTCAGCCTGCTCACTGGCTGTGAATGCTTAAATCCCTACCCATCACAAACACTCCTGATCTTGAGCCACTGACTGGTGGTAGTACAAAGGCTCACTGTCTCTCTTCATGGTCCATCAAATTTGAAGGTACCTTCACCTGAGGAAAAAGCCCTGCACCAATCCTGCTCACTTACAGGAGGTCATTCTCTGGGTTGGGTTTGAAGCCACTGGAGACTACTGGCATCGATATTATGCAGGTAAATGAGCAAACTCACCTGTTCGCATTAAGTCAGTAGTGTTTCCATTATTTCCAACAGATAATAAAATGTTGGGGATTTCCTGTGTCTTACTCTATTTTCTACGCACTGTTCACAAAAGGTTGGCCCTTTCACCTTACAGATAATGACTTGCACAGAAGCGGATCAGGAAGGTTGAACTCCGTGACAACAGACCGAGGGGCAGCGGGTTGATTTCTTTGTGCCCATGTCAGCAGTGCATCAGCAGCTGAAGGCTATGCCCAATTCTCAGGTGACTGCTTGGGTACCAGCAGCAACACGGAACTTGTTGCCTGCTGTCATTCATTGAGTCATACATATTTAAACAACAGAAAGTACCTGACAACAATTAGCAGTGTAAATTATCTGAAGTAATGTAACTAACACAGCTTTGAGGTAGCTCTACAGTATGTCAGTGTCAGCGAGAAGACTGCAAGAAAAACGGAGCAGAGCTAATGAAACACTATGTCACTGTCAAGAGCTGAAGCACAGCAAGTAAAGGACTTGAGGAATTCACATTATTCAGGAAATCATGTACATTTCTTCTGCACAGGGTCTGGGGACTTCTAGATTGCTGTAAATAATATTTCTTGCTTTAGTCATGCAAAGCTTCACTATGCTTAGAACCAGGAATGCTTTTATTGTACAAGAGCAAAGGCACTCATCAGAAGCTGTTCAGAAAGAGTAATAAATACAATAATAAAAGAAAGAATCATAAATATAATAATAAATAAAAAATACTAAACTACAAACCAAACAACATGTTGTCTTTCTATGTTTAATGAGAGCCTCATTTTTTTTTACCTTGCCAGGTCTGGGATGCTTTCAAAATTAAATGTCATTCCTGAGGCCGAGGGACTTTCAGGCTGGGTTAGAGCCAGATCTAAGTGAAACATAAATTAAAATATTTATTGAATTTTAGAACTAGAAGTAAAAAATATATAAATGCTTAAAAAAAAAATCAGAAGAAGTTTTTCCAAAGGGTGCATCGCACTGTAGCAAACAGATGCAGACTGTGGCCAGAGAGTATTTCAGTAAAATGCAGAAAAAGCTAGAGAGGAAAAAATTCGGCTGACTTAGAGTTACTGACACTTCAGAGTGACATAAATGAGAGGAAATTCAAATTCAATGCTTCATTTTCCATCCACATCAGAAGTTAACTAAGAGCTTTATTCCCTGA
>NW_009714171.1:0-3380 GCF_000703405.1 Apaloderma vittatum | reverse complement strand
CCTGCTGAAAGAGCTAGTGAGGGTGGCACACAAAGGCGCTTCACATGCAAGGAGTTGTGTGTGCTGTTGTTAAACAAACATGCCCATGTTAACCTCGGTCTCATGAAAATACAAGAAAAACATTCATCTGGGGATCCCAGACAGGCAATTGGTAGAAAAGGATGTTCTAAGCATTAAAGAAACCCACACAAGCCACTCCAAACAGGAAAAAAACCGCACTGTAAACCCAGGGTAGGTAAATACCCCAGAATTATAAACCTTAAAAAAGAAAATATGTTTTCTGCATCCTACCTAGTATGTCTTAAATCATGGATAAAAGGATTTAACATTCTTTTTACTCTATCCACTTCTAACAGGAAAATCCAGGTGCAGCTGTGGGCTCAATTCCAGTGCCAAGCTGCCTGCTCTATTTAATAAAGAGTTTAATGCTATTTAATCCCAAGAACCAAAGAGCCCTAAGACACCATCACTAGAGATTCAGAATCCTAATTAATTTTCTGTTGGTCACAGTTGACACAGAGATTCCCTTGCTCGTGCTTCTGATAATATATTTTTTTAAAAAAATAAATCCAGTAACTGTGTTTGCACTCAGTTGCAACTCCTAGTGATACGATTAATATTCATGTAAGAAAACAGAATATTACCAATGACAATTATTCCATTACCTCCTCCTTCCCCTTGCTTCATCCCTGCCCATCAGATTGTTCTGTCATTAATGAAGAGACAAGCACAAACGCATGGAAATTCTGCTGGCTGAGCCTGTGCTCAGGCAGGGGAAGCAGGAGCAGATGTTCTCACCTCTTAGTGGGGCGTGGAGTGGCAACATTGAGAAATTCAGTAACCCAGCAGCCACGAGGGTGAAATTCTCATTGAGGAAACACTGACAGGCACTCAAGTAACATATCACAAATTCAATATATTCAATTTAAACGAACAAATACCAGAACTTCTGACCTGTAGTCATGATACCACTTTTGTAATATGATGACAGCATTCCAAGTCATTTTATTTCCTCCTGATTCAAGAGCCAAATGCTATTTGCCAAAAGCCAGTTCAGTTTGTCTGAACTTAATAAAATATCTTTCTGCAAAAAAGCATACGGATTTTCTTCTGAAAAAAACCCAAAAACATTTGACAATTCAAACAAACTGAACCCTGCTGAAAGCCCTTGAGGCTCAAATACATTGCTTATTTTTTTCTTCCCCTCCCTAAATCACAGATTTTAACAAATATCAGGAGTGGACCATGTTATACAAGGGATTGTCATTAAGCAGACTGGGAAAAATGCTAAATGTCCAGTGTCTGCTGTTCACTGAAAACAGCTTCACTGCATTCACTGGCCTCACCTTTATAATTTTTCCTTCCATTTAAAGACAGATGGAACAAAATGAGTTCCAGTGAGGTCACAGGCACTGATCAAGTACATCTGTTCCCATTCAGTGGAAAGTGGCTCCATGGCACTGCAAACCATGCTCAGAGCAAGAGCAAGAGATTTTACGTACGGGAAACCTTGGGGGCTGGAGGAAAGGGCTGGGGCAGTGGCGGCCCCGCTGCCCCCGGCTGCGGCTCCTCTGCTGCAGGGCTGCGATCTTCTGCTGACCTTCATCACAGAATTGTCAGCTCGGGAAGTCGCTCTACACTATTTCACAAGAGATGAGTTTTAAGCAATCTGAGCTGGGTTTTAATGACGACCTGGACACAGAGCAGGGTCATCCCCTGAGTGAGGGGACTCCTGAGTGCAGCTGGGCTGCCCAGGAGTTGCCCAGAATCCAGAAAGACTGCACAAACCACTGCCCTTTCCAAACAGAACGGTACCTCTGCGGGCTGTGAACGTTGATTCTCTCCCTATCAAAGGGAAAAGTGATTTAATGCCCAGAATAATGATGACAAAGATAGATGTTTTCAGATTACACACAGGAAGAGACAAGTTCAATCCGAGGTTTTGCTTAAGAGGCAAACCCCGCTTTCAGTTAATGGAACCAGTCACAAGACAACTTGACTGCACCTTCCTGGTCTAATCCACCTGAGAAACCGCTGAAAGATGGCAACTGGATCGAGTGGGAACCCAGCGTCACTGGCTGAGGCCAGACTTGGGTCCTTTTGCTTTTGCAGGACAGAAGACAGTGCATTCTGGAAAATTTTTTGGTAACATTTTGTCTGCTACCCATAAACTTCCTTTTGCTCATCCACACTCACCCATTAGTAGCCTAACCATTCCTCAGCCACAAGATTTACCACCAACACTTATGTGAAAGTTTGCTGCAAAAAGCCAAAGGAAAAAATGAAAAAAAGGAGAAAGAAACGTAACTTGCCATGGCAACAGATATTCCATGCTAGCACTTCCTACCAAGGGCTACTTCCAGGCTTATCCAAATGGGATAGAGATAGTTTCATCAGTGTGCTACTGCTCCGTCAGCCACGCTGTGACCTTGGGCAGGTAATTTATCTGGTCTGTGCATCCGTTTTCCCTTCTACAGAAAGGGGGAATTGAATTTTACCTTATAGGGGCATGCTATGAAGCTGCAGATTTCTAAAAGGCTGACAGACCTAATAAAGGCAGAAGATAGGAGTCTCTGAGGCAGAGGCAGCTCTTAGGTGCATTTCCCAGGACTTTATCCTTAGAGCGCAATTTTCCAATGAGAAGGGTTTTAAAAAAAAAAAAAAAAGAATGAAAGGTAAGTCTTAGTAAAAATTAAACATGAGATTAGCTACCTCTCCAAGTCATGACATTAAATTTAAAATTTCTGAATTATGAGAGCTTTCAGATCAAAATGCCACACAGCAGCTTAAGTGGAACAGAAATAAAACAAGCATTTATACCAAATGTGCTCCCACCAGCTACTTCTTTGCGGCTGGGCTGAGCTTCCAGCTCCTGGCTGCAGTGAGCGCAGTGATTTTCTAAGCAGCAACAACCTCTGCTCAGGATCGTCCCAGCACGGGAGCAGGTCCCTGTGGTGCGTCCCCCACGGAGCAGCAGCCTCTGCCCCACCGCGGTGTCCTCGGACCCTCGAGCGATGCTGTTGGCACACAAACACCAGCTGCATCCCCTTACCAGCCTGCTCTGCCCAGCGACGGATGAGGGCAAGCCAACGCCCTCCCAATGGAACAGAGAGAGAGGGACGAGCTGGGTGGGATCCAGAGGATCCTTCCACGCCGGCAGATGCTGGCTTGGGCTCTTAGCGCCGTCAGAGGCACGTGCGTACGCCTATGGCCCGGCTCTGCTCCCGCGGAAACAAAACGCCTCTGGGACCTCTGCCAGCTCTCTGCCCTCCTCGCTGGTTTTCTGGAGGAATTTTGTGTTGGGGTTTGTTTTTTTATTTTGGTTTGGCTTTTCTTTTTCCTTTTTTTATTTTTTAAAGATAAAAGTCTAAAACAGCTTG
>NW_009714170.1:0-250 GCF_000703405.1 Apaloderma vittatum | reverse complement strand
CGGGGGCAGCCCCAGGCTCAGCGGCAGAGGGGAATAAGGCACTGAGGCTGGATTCGGGATCTTGGGTTTGGGATGAAAGGCAGGAGATCAGGCAGAGTCCTGCTTGGGTTCTGCACTGTGGAAGGAAGTTTAACCCTCATTTTCTCTCAGCTTTATCCTGAACGTGACGTATGTGGAATGTAATAGTCCTGTTGGTTACCTCTCCTCTCTGTTCCTAATTGCAGGTGCAATCTTTCACTTGCTTATGACC
>NW_009714169.1:463-1578 GCF_000703405.1 Apaloderma vittatum | reverse complement strand
TCACTAAATAGGACTGGGTTTTTGGCTAAACCCAGGACACCCTCTACATCAGTGACCAGCTAGAATCGATGCAGGTCCATATGGGGAAGGACAATGAGCCGGTTGAGAGGCTATGGGTTAAGATTAAAGGGAAGACAAGGGAAGGTGATGTTACAGTAGGGGTCTGTTATAGGCCACCTGACCACCAGAGCCAAGCTGATGAGGTCCTCCATAGGCAGATAGAAGTGGCTTCGCGTTCAAAGGCCCTGGTCCTTGTGGAGGATTTCAGCCACCCTGACATCTGCTGGAGGGACAACATAGCAAGGCATCAGCAATCCAGGATGTTCCTGGAATGCATTGAGGACAACTTCCTTCTCCAAATGGTAGAGGAACTAACAAGAAAAGATTCTATGCTGGACCTTGTTCTCACCAACAGGGAAAGTCTGGTGAGCAACGTGAGCCTCAGGGATAGCCTTGGCTGTAGTAACCGTGAAGCGATAGAATTCAAGATCCTCCTGGCAACTAGGAGGGTGTATTCCAAGCTTATGACCCTGGACTTCAGGCTTGCAGACTTCGATCGCTTCAGGGATCTGATGGCCAAAGTGCCACGGGACAAAGCCCTAGAGGGAAGGGTGTCCCAGGACAGCTGGTCACTATTCAAGGATCACCTTCTCCGTGTCCAGAAGCAAAGTATACCAACAAAGAGGAAGGCAGGAAAGAACGCTAGGAGGAAGGCAGGAAGGAACAGTAGGAGACCTGCCTGGATGAGCAAGGATCTCCTGGACACACTATCACACAAAAAGAAAATTTACAAGGAGTGGAAGATAGGACAGCTAGAGTGGGGGACATATAAGGAAGCTGCCTGAGCAGCAAGACATCAGGTTAGAAAAGCAAAAGCTCAATTAGAATTAAATCTAGACAGGGAGATCAAAGGAAAGAACACATTTCTTTAGGTGTATTAATGGTAAGAAAAAGACCAGGGAAGATCTGGGACCCCTCAGACAGGAAATGGGTGAACTGGTGACAAGTGATTTGGAGAAGGCTGAGGTCCTCAATGACTTCTTTTCCTCTGTCTTCACTGGCAAGGGCCCCAGCCACACTCCGAAGTCACAGAAGACAATGGCAGGGGGTGGGTG
>NW_009714169.1:0-252 GCF_000703405.1 Apaloderma vittatum | reverse complement strand
TATAGGCCAGTCAGTCTCACCTCCGTGCCTGGTAAGATCATGGAGCAGATCCTCCTGGAGGCACTGCTGAGGCAGAAGAATAACGAAGAGGTGTTTGGGCATAATCAACATGGCTTCAGCAAGGGCAAATCGTGCCTGACAAACCTGGTGGCCTTCTATGAAAAGTTCACAACATTAATAGACAAGGGAAAAGCAACTGACGTCATTTACTTGGACCTGAGCAAAGCCTTTGACACTGTCCTGCATGACATC
>NW_009714168.1:0-6774 GCF_000703405.1 Apaloderma vittatum | reverse complement strand
GGGTTGGACTAGATGGTCTTCAGAAGTCCTTTCCAAGCCCTACTGCTCTGTGATTCTGTGAATCCCAACATGTTTTCCAGATATAGAGATTTAACCTGCATGAATATCCATGACAGAAAATTAAAAATATGTGCACAAAAGTCCAAACCCCACTGAAATGCATGGGAATGCTTCTGATGTCTTCAGGGGGCTTTGGATTCAGCTGCCATAGCTGGGGGCAAGACAAAGCTTTATATACTTAGGAATGGTCATAAATATAATTTAACCACAATCACATCAGAAGTCATGGACTGTCGGATAAGTGTGCTTTCCTCAGAAACACAACTTTGAAACACGGAGCTGCCCACTATTTAGAAACACCACCTGCAATATAATTTGAAGCTATATCTATGCAAAATCAACTGTCTGAATAGCTTAAGATACACAGATTTGTTTTTTTCATTCTGACCACTAGAAACAGTTTGTCTATTTTTGTTCGCTCCCTTCAACAACAGAACAAATAAAGAAGCACAGCATTCTCTCTAAATGTTGAGCACACCTGGGAAACATTTCAATGTGGGAAGTTCTCTCAAAAGAATTACTTAACACTTCGAAGCCCTGTGCAGAATACTTCCTTTGTTTTCTACACCAAATTATTTCAGAATATTCGTCTGAAGAAAACTGTTGTGTTTAAGAACAGTTTAAACTTCAGCTTTTTCTCTAAAATTCTTCCTCAAAAAAAAAAAAAAAGCATGATTTGGTTCTGCACACCTAAGTCTTTACTTCCTTTAGTTCACAGTCACTGGCTACATCTACATGTCAAAGCCAGAGACAGTCTGATGCCTATCAACACCTTTAACCCTCGCTCGAATTCCCAAAGAAGTTTGTAAAACCAAATCCGACTGAAATCCTGTCACAATAATACCACTAGGAAGTTCTGCTTTAACTATCTAAGATATATGGAGAACAGTCCTCGTGGAAAAACTAGCCATGCTTTACAAAGAACCGGAATATAAATAAAACAAGAGTATTTCTGAGATGGCATTAGAAATATTTTGATGTGATTCATATTCTATTCAGAACAGATATGTATATTTTCTAAATACTTGTAGCACTTTTCATCTTCATAATTGCTTTGCTGACATTAATTAATCCTCACAATGAGGTAGGTGATAAATTAAGGTGGATGAAGAATTCACAACAATTAGTTTATCTAGGAAATATAGTCATTTTCCTGAGTGTGAAGTGTTCAGGAACAGACAGGGGGTTTTACTGACTTATTTGTACTTCACAACAATTGTTTTAACATTTTGTACAAACATAATTAATTCAACAGATTTCTTGCAAAATGCTTAATGTGGCTTGGTTTGATGTTGAGGCTTCAAGAAAACAGCCGTCCAATTTTCACTACTGTTGAACCAGTGACACTTCCAGGCTCCTCATGCACAAACCATACACGCCCTGTCCCCACTAATGAGCAGAGACTTGGCTATGTACCAGCATCTTTTTCATCTTTTTTAGGGTTGTTTTTGGGGAGAAAATCAGGGCTTATCAGCTGACTTGGAGCAGTGACAAACTTTCCGTTGGTCTTAGACATGCAAGATTGGGTGACTTGCAACCTGAACACGTCACAGTGCACCGATAGAATAAAATAAATATTTTTATTAGAGCACTTTAACCAGCAGGTAACCTATACATGTAGTAAAGTAGGAAGAGTACGTGCCAGCTCATAAATTTGGCTTGAGAACTGTGCTTCCTACCACAAATTCAGGATATGGGAATATTTTGGTGGACCTGGTAGTAATGTTGTAATGCTGTGTGATTTTGTTAAAGAAAGAATTTCATCACTTAAGGAAAAGTTTTCTACTCTGTGATGGAGAAAAGTATCCTCTCCCTTTAATCTTCTATAATAGACATCATAAAACTTTCATTCAGAGAAACTAGCGTGCTTGGTAGCAGAAAATTAATGAAGACAGGCAAATATTGCGGTTTCTCCACAGCACTGAGGTGAATTAGTTGCAAAAAGAAAGCAAATAAATAAGGATATTAGAAAACCCTGGCCAGCTATCCAAGGTGCATAAGTTAAAGGTCCACTCAGTGGAAAAAAAATCCTCCCTGGGAGCCAGCTCTGCCCTGCCCAGAGCTGCCAGAGAGCTGATGTCCTGAAGCTGCAGGATTTTCTCCCAAAGTGCTGCACTACAACAGCATGCTGCTGGAGGAAGAAGCTTCTCTGTGCTCTTTTCTTGGTGCTCACAACAATAAGCAGAAGAAAATAACTTATAAGCACAAGAGTTAAATACTTCTTTATAATAATTTTCTATTATTTGCACAAAGACTTTAAAAATTGCAATGAAATCTTTGAAATTCAAAGCTTCTAATTAGCTTTTGATTTCTCTGTTATGTACTTTAAACTGATCAATAGTTATACTATCAACATATAGCATCAATTATCAATATATTTCGTCATCTTCAATACGTACCTTTGCAGTGTTAGAACAAAAATAAGATTTACGGGCTGAAGTCAGGTTGATTCTGGCTACACGCTATGGTTGAAAGAAGGGTTTAAACCTAGCCCGCTGCCAGCTGTGGAAAATTGAAAACAATTAAATATTGCCTAATTGCATTATCTCCCATTTTTGAAGTTAATAAAAGCATAATCTATTTTTACCTGCCATTTGCCTTAGGAGACAGCAGAAGATAATGAAAATATTTTACTATCTATTTTCAAATTATAAGCTGTTGTTTCCAAAGAAAGTCAAAACCCATGTATATTATCACATTATTGTTCTCCAGGGACTGCAGTCACTATAGTGATTGTAATTACATGGCTTCATTAACTTTCTACATTCTACCTGTTATGGGGGTTTCACATTAAGAAAATTTGCATATACAGGAAATGAATGCCGTTTGCAAGGAGCTAATGTCATTAAACATTTAAGCAGCTTCTCTCAAGTAAACAAAGAATTTTCAGTAGAATATCCTTTAGTGTGCATTTAAAATCAACGCAGCCACAATTGTCACTTTAAAGAAAAACTGTAAAAGGCATTTAGAGTAAGCAACAGCCATCTTGACAAAACTGCTTTAAAATTGGAAATAATTCAATTACACTCACAATAATTATAATGTATAACCAGGTGTAACATCCCTCTGTCAGATTAATACTAGGTCATCTTAAGAGAGTGTACGTGTGCTTATCATATACTGCAACCAGCAACCCATAGTTAAAGAGCGTATGCAATGAGAACTTTTGTTTTCTAATCTGTAATTGCCTAATTTGTGCCATCAATGGATTATACATAAGAATAACTTCCAATTTTTACTTATGCAATATACAAAGCAAAGAAAGACTCTATAAGAACAGACAATACTGTGCTGTAACAGTAGGAACACAAAGGCTTTGTACTGTGTCATATTTTGTTTTCATGGACTTAGTGCAAGACCACCAATGACAAAAGGACGAGGGCGTTTTTCTGCTTGTTGGAGCCAGTTTTGACTGAGAATATCCAGCTGCTGACTTCAGCAGCCACAAGATCTTAGAAAGTGTTTGTGGTCTGAAGCCATTTGCCTTTTCCAGAACTCTTCTTGTAGCATTATACTTTAATAGCCCATGTGTGCCTATCTCTTTAAAAAAGAATCTGGCCTGATTGTAATTTAATCCCATTCCATCTTGTGACTGTATCTAACACTCTTCTCATAGTTGTCTCTTCTGTCTTGACCATAATGATCATACTTCTCAGACTTTTCACTAAATACCAGCCCAGAGGACATGCATTTCTAATGCACAGGCACTGGGAAATTAGGATTAGGAAACACCAGGGTCTATTCTTTCCTTAGCCCATGGACATACATGTAAGATTATCCAATCATGGTCGATTTACAGGCATGGCCAGCCTATCCTTTTGAATTATGTACTTATTGTTTCCTCCAGAAAGCTTTGTATTCAATATGGAGGTTTTGGAGATCATTCTTCTGCAAGTAATTTCCTTATACAGTGTAAAGAAGAGTACAACATACAGCTGTCCTTTGTAGATTCTACTTTAAGGAATTCAGACATTCAAAACTGAAGAATAGGCATTCTAGTACCTGACTTAAAGAAACTTAAGGTCTTTATTGATTCTCATTCTTCATGTTTTCTCCCTAATATCTCTCTGAATTACACTTTGCCTTTAACTTCCTTTTTCTAACTTTGGCAGGCAGAAATAGCACAAAAATAGTTTTTTTTCCCCCATGGAGTATTATAGGGTTTCTATTGGTCTAGCACTTTGAGCCCTTCTGATGAAAACTGCTGTAGAAACAATGCACAATGTGCTGGACTTCATCCTGCCAATATCAGGACATAAAAGAAATGAAAATGTCCACCACATTCCCTTTTGTACTAGTTCTGAGCACAGTTATCAGCCTTCTACTTACTCTGAATGTGAGAACTATATTAAACTGGCAGCCATCCATAAGGAAGATGAGAGGAACAAAGGAAGAAGTAGACCAAAATACTCAGAAGGGTGTCTGGGGTTCATCTGTGAATCTAACATCAATAATTAGAGGAGTTACTGGTCTTGAGTTCATGTTGCTTGGAGTACTATCCACACAGCTAACCAGGGTGGTGCATTTTGTGAAAATTTCATGTTCAGCTTTAACAGAAAATTCAGCTTATAAAGCCTTTTGTGGTTATTCCAGCTAAACTGGTTTCCTTCGCAGGGAACCAAATGAGAGGCAGTCCTACAAGCCCAGCATAGCTGAGTGTGGTAACCTGATGGTACAATTGCTCTGTGATATAATTCCCTCCTGCTTGGCTATGCAGCATCTGGCCTTGTACTCGTTCACTCTTTCTCAGGATGACTTCATACAGAAAGTCATGTTCCCATGATGGTAGCTATGTCATAGTTTCCTGCTACACAACAAGAAAAAGAGGAGCCTCCAGCTCCTCCTTTTTGCTGTTCATCGTCAGATAGCCTATATACGACTTTTCTGATTTTTTTACCTTGGTAATCTATCTTTTCCACCCCAGGATTGTCAGTTATTTTGCATCTATCAACTCATTTTCTTGGTGTGTCCTAAATATTTTTTTTTTCTCCAGTTAATGTAACTGAATTATTTTCACTGATTGATAAAATTTGTTCCAAGTCAGAGACAGATTTCTTGTCTGCAACAGTTCACATTAATGGTTTCTCTTACACTCACAAAACATTATTTTCTTTTACAATATATTCTTCAACATACATGACGTTGTATAGAAATGACTTTCCAATTCGGTATTACAAGTACTCGGGCGCTGAAATATCTTGGTTTCATAGAATCCTAGAATGGTCTAGGCTGGAAAGGACCTTAGAGATCGTTTAATCCAACCTCCCTGTCATGGGCAGGGATGCCTCTCAACTAGATCAGGCAACACATGGGGACCAAGTGGGTTTCGTGAACTGTATCCTTGTCACAGGAAACCTGTGATGCAAAACTTTCCTTCTCCGTCTCATTTAACTTTTTTCTCCACATATTGCTTTGCTTTACTTCTTTACTTACTAACTCACAATTTTATTTTTTTTTTTATTCTTAGTAGCTATGTTTCCTTTTCTTTAACAGCTGCACTTAAGGAATTTCAGTGTTGTATAGTTATTTGTGAGCTAGACTCTTTTACTCTCTTGGTACCTGCTGTCTTTACTTGAAGCCTCTAAACCAGTAATTGGTAACAAGTTTCTCTCAGTGGGTTTTACACACAGCTGCAAGGCAGAAAATAAACAGTTCTTTCAAGTCTACACTCTTAGGGTTACAGCTGTATATTAATGACTCCCCCAGCTTGTTAATGTAAATTTTAAAGAGATATTATCCATTTCTATTGACAGATTTTTAAAAGATTTTTCACAGTTCAGACAGGACCTTGTATTGACAATTGGGAGCACATGACATTAGAATAATATCCTTCCTAATTAAAGCATCTTTCCTAATGAAACTAGCCACTTGTGTGTAAGTGAATTACTGTTTGATGAAAGGTTATGAACTATCTCAAAGTTTTTTAACATTACAATTTTTTAAATAAAAATTATAGTAAGAATGCTGGATGTATTGGCACTGTTAATTATTCCAATGCTTAAACAGCAAAATAAGTAGCAGAAAAAATATTTTACAGTACTGTCACAGAGATACCCATAAAAACAGACAGAGCAGCTACTGAGACTCAGAATTTATAACAACCCCAAAACTGCCAGTGTATTACAGATTGGGATGCAAGTTGGGAATTATCACTACACAACTTCAGAATTTTTTACTATTCCTCTGGAAATATGACCCAAAATGTGCACATATTCGCAGAAAGGGGGAAAACCTCTCCCTCCAGGGTACCCAGGAAAGGAAACACTCACCCACAGTGGGGCAAGGGCTCTCTCAAGAATATCTTCAGGAGTCTTGTTCACTAGTAGTGGATGCTCTCAATCCCAGGAAGTTTCCTTGAGTGTCCCAACCCAAGGGGAGCCCCCAACTACAGGAGTGCTCCTCTGAAAAGGACTAACTCAAATCTGCTCTCCAGCGCGGCCTCGTTTATACCTGAGTGGAGTCTGGGTGTGGTCATTTCTAATTAGCTCAGGTAATTTCTAATTAGCTTAGGAGCCAGTGCACAAAAGACAAGGTAAACAAAGTCATCAGGCCTCAGTGGCTGTCCTTGATAGGTCTCTGCGGCAGGTCTGTTAACAGATTTTTGGAAGGGATGTTGACGAGGAGGATGCAATGGCCACTAGTACAGATTAGGTTTATTCAGAATTTTCATGTTTTTAGAGAAGTTTTAAGGTATAAATAACATTTGGGTGGAAT
>NW_009714167.1:29603-47566 GCF_000703405.1 Apaloderma vittatum | reverse complement strand
TTTTCTTCCCTGTACTGAGTTGTTAATTTCTACCTATTTGTACATACTGTTAGTGCTATGAAGTAGCGTAAGGGGTGTCACCTCCCCCCAGTATTCTTCACTGCTAGACTTTTCACAGCTTTTTGGTTTTGTTTGTCCTTTGTTGAATTTTTTTATAGGTCCTGAGATTTTTTGGATCTAGAAGAATGCTAAATGATTAAATATCTTTGTCAGATGCATCCTCTTCGTCAGAACATTATATTCCTTTTAAAAATAAATGTGGATGTTTAATGATTCAGTTTATATGAAGCTTTATTTTGAGGCTTATTTGGCAAGATTGACTGAAGGACTCGCGCTGGGAAAATGCCACAGGTGTTGTAACTTACGTGCTTGAATAATTCACCTGCAACCAGTAGCCTGAATTTTCAGTTCTTGAAATCTGGCTTTAAAGAAATTAAAGCCTTGTTTGTTTGGTTCTTCTTTGGTATTGTGTTTTCTCTGTAAACTCTATGAAATGTCCTCTTGTGATTTCCTGAGTAAACTGTTAAGACCAAGTACAAAACAAATTTCCAGTGTTGAATCAGACTTTATTCTGATTAAGAATTACACACAGTGTGAGCTGTTTATAAGAAAAGTTATTAACTGTGTATTAACTATAGGCTCCTTTAGCAAATTATTTTTTTCCTCTTGCCTGAAAACTGATCTAGATTTTGAGATCTGCTCGGAGATATATATATACATATATATTACTTTCTTCTGGAAAGTATAATTAGATTTTAATTATCTTCTAGTATATTACATGAGCCCCTAGCTATGTTATGTTGGCAAGGTATGGTTGTTTAACATCTTGCACCTGAGGACAGGAATTGTTATTTTGTTGCTCTGATGAATGAACTAATTCAAATGAGAGGCCTGTAGGATCAGGAATTGTAGTTGTTTTTTAGGAGGTGGTAAGGTACAGATTATTTAGAAAAATTAACAATTTGTATAGTTTGTGTCTTCTCCCTGCTTGTGTTTGAGATCTTGGGGGAAGAGGACATCAGAAGATATCTCTGGATAGTTGATTATTTTTACGTGCTCGGGATCCGTCATATGTATGATGCTGGACATCAGAAGATATCTCTGGATAGTTGATTGTTTTTACGTGCTCAGTATCCATCATATGTATGATGCATTGCAGGTATATTTGGAAATATATCTTAATTTTCTTCGTGAGAACATATGCAGTACATACAAGACCTTGGTTTTGTGTGCAAATGCTTGCTAATCCCGGTCTTCTGTGATGCTTCTTGAAGATGCCTGCTGCCTGTGAATCAGTGCTTGAAGATATCGAAGATATTGTGTCAGCAGAAGATTTGAAACCACACGATCGGCAGTTTGTAAGAAAGAATGTTTTTCCCAAAGTGCGAAAACGCCATTCACAGAAAAATATTGAGATGGACGATGATCCCCCAAGCGACAGGTATGTTCTTCCATCAGCCTCGTCTTGTTGCTTTTCTCATATCTTGTGTGTGCTGTTACCTTCCAGAAATAACATAGGAGTTCTCATGATCTCATAATGTAAGATCTGAAAACAAGATAAAAATGAGCAAAATAGCGTGTATAAAATCATAGAATCACAGACTGGCCTAGGCTGGAAGGGACCTTAGAGATCATTTAATCCAACCTCCCTGTCATGGGCAGGGACGCCTCTCAGCTGGATCAGGCAACACGTGGGGACCGAACGGGGATGTAGTGATAATGGATAATAAATCCTGAGTAAATTTTTTGTCCTAGACAACTTTCTGTAGAAATCAGTTATGACCGAGGTGTTGATTAATGGAGTAATCAAACTGGAAAAATGGCTCCTGTAACTTCCTGTACATCTTTTAACTTGCCTTTTTCATTCATTTTTACTCAACAGCATTATTCCCGGTGCTCAGAAAATCTGGATTCGTACGTGGGGATGTTCTCACAATAATTCGGATGGTGAATACATGGCTGGACAGCTGGCTGCATATGGGTACAAAATTACAGGTAACAATGTCAGACTTAAGTCACTTTTCTTTTTTTTTTTTTTTGGAAATGTTCAGAGCTGTCAAGCTGTAATCAAATGTCGTTAGGCTTAATTACAATTTTTTTATCTCCTCTTTGATCTGTTTCTGGTTTGAAGGCCAGGAGGTAAAGTGTTTTCCTGGCAGGTGAGCAGAGTGGTCAGGTTTTCTTGATGCAGCAGCTATCTCATAGATCGAACACAGCGCCCTTTGCGAGCATTTTCCTTGCTAAGCTGAGTTGAAAAGTTACCAAAAGAGTGGAAAGGAAAGTTATCATAAGAGTGGAAAGGAAAGATATTAATTCTTGGGCAGAATCTAGCTGGTTGTCTGATGGAAGCCGAGAGAGGAATGAAGTCTGTTGTCACTTTGTGTTTGCTGCTGGGGCAGAGGTGAACCTCTCCACAGGAGTGATCCTTTGTTTCGGGAGGGGTGATCTGTATGGTGGGGGTGGGATGATACAGGGTTAGATGTTGGACCTTCGAAAGAGCTCAAAATGCTCTTTTTCTTTTCCGTCCAAACGCACTCCCCATCCTCCTGTTCTGCCTCTGTGACCCTAAACAAACCCCCCAAACTTATGGTTGTGCCGTGTTTCGTCTCCTTCATACAAATCGTATTGACAGAAAAGCTGTAGAAAGCAGAAAACGTAGACTGATGCCATATTTCAGTGGAGAATTATTATCTGAATACTTATATAGCTTGTGACTAGTCAAAATAAAAATTTAAAATTTATTAATTTGAGTTTTGGTCCATCTTGCGTTTAAACTTGCATCCTGCTTGGACTGAAAGACTGTGAAGTTGCCTTTTCTGATGTTTTGCTCTTTTATACCTGTTTTCACAAAACACTTGTTGCTTTTCTTAAACTATCTCATGATATCATTAAACAGCTACATCTCATTTTACTTTCTCTGTAGTAGATCTTTCTGTATTTATCTAAGTAGAAACTAGATGGCAAATTATTCAAGTGCTGAGCTATTTTAAGGAACCCAGGTGGTGCTTTAATTAGCAGTGCAGCTCTGGGACAGGAATGCTCTTTTCACAGGTGAGTGGAATGCTGGTCCCGGCAGCCTTATTTGTAACAGCTGGTTGTGTAAGACGACACATGAGTTTTCAGTTTTGTCTCGTTACGGCTTTCTTAAATTGAACTTCTCTAATGCATCGTGTTCCAGAAGCTACTGTTGTCTTGTCAGGATTCAGATGGCTGTCCAGTGCTTTTGGAATTTTACTGGGAGAAAGGTAGGAAAGCTGGAGTGCTGTGAAGGAACTACCTAGGATTTTTGATCACTTTTCTTATTTTAGAAAATGAAGTGCTCTTCATTTTGGAACAGAAGTAAGTCTACGTCTAGAATCTGAAAGTGAGGACTAAAAGCTGAGTAAAATTTGCGGTAGCTGGGATAGGAATACCTCCAGAGGAATTTTGGTAGTCGTGTGTGAAATTGACTGCTGGTTTCTGGTCATAAACTAAATCAGAACATCGACTTAATTTGTGTATATATATACACATATATTAAACAAACTTAACAAAACTGCAATGCGGAGGTGGTAGGCAGAAATCACCCAGTGTGGTTTCTCGTTTATGAAATTAGACAGCTTTTTAAGCTGACAAATTTAAAGTGCTCTGAAAATTTTGTTTTTGTTTTTGGCTACAAATTCTGGCTAAAGTAAATTTTCCCAAATCCATCTGGTCTCCTTGATGGGCTGTTAACGAAGCTGGAACTGAGTGCAAGTGTTGCAAGAATGGTAACTGCATGTGAGAATGCTCAGTATAGTGATGCTTCTGGCCACAAGTGCATGTCTTTCATTAAGGGGAAAGATTATCTCTTGTCACAGTATCTTGGACAATGGTAACTTAAATTGTTTTGATTTGACCTGTTTCCTACATGTTACTCAGCTTTTGAGTCAACAACTCTTATTGAAGAGCTGCTGGAATAAAGTTCTGGTTCTAGGAAACAAAATTTGAGCTTTACTTCCAGTTACTGCTCCGCTAGAAGGGAAATGTTCAGACAATTTCTAGTGTCTTCTGACTCTTAAGATTAGAGGGAAAAAAAAAAAAAAAGGCAGCATCAGACAGACTTCTGTTGCTAACCAGAAATTGTAACAGTGCAACCTACCTTGTAAGTTGACTTAACTGAAAATTGATATCATGAATATCTTCTAATTATAGGAGAAAAATGTGTTGTTGTTGGAAAAAATGTTATTTTGATACTGTTCCTCATCCCCATCTTTATTGTATGGATTCCACCTTGTTCTTGATTTGAACTCTATTCAGGAAATGCAGGTGTCTTCCCTCCCCTGTTGTTATTTTCCCCTTGCTTTTCATCTGTTTCAAAAATATTCTTTCTGTACCAGCACCCTTTGTTGCTTTCAGGAGTGGCTGTATCCAAAGGTGAAAGCCAAGGGCTGTGCTGTGATTTTTTCACAGCAAAACCACCTCTGTCTGGGTGTGGTGCAAAGCGGCCCCATTACTGCCGTAACAGCAGCGCTGCTTAGGCATCAGGGGCTGCGTCAGCTTCAAAAAAGGCAAAGGAAAACCAGCAGGAGACCTGAATGTTTCTTTCGTATCTGCTTTTCCAACGAAGGTAGGCAGGATTCTGAACAAACCATCCTGTGGGATGTCAGCCTGAGCCTCGCAGAAATGTGTGGGCCAGCTGCTCGCAGTGTAGGGCTGGACCAGGCGCTTGGTCGTGGTCTGAAACCAGCCCAGCTCACGGTGTTCTTGGCTTCTTGGCAATGTGACTTGCTGTGTAGTCCAGACACACCTGCAGACCTGCTGGGCCGTTCCCTTGAGGTACACCCCGAGGGCAGAAACTCTCAGGGTGCAGACAGGTAATGCCTGCTGAGAAAAAGAGGAAGAGGGCAAGCTGGGTGTTCTCACAGGCTGTGGGCCACGTATTTGTTTGGGAAGGGAATTTACTAAGTGTGACACTTCACAGGACTTCCTCTCCTAAAAATGGAACCGGCCATGTCTAGTTAGCCCTGGAAGGAACTGATTTGTGAAGCGGGTAGTTGTGGCATCTAGAGCTTCTGGTTCTATGGAATGAATGGGTCCCTGCATTTTGATGGATCAAGCAGCTGGGTGGGCTTGTTAGTTTGTGATAATTGCTTTTTGGCTTGAGGCTCTGCTGGTCCAAAGCATTCCCTCCCCAGTCCTTGTAAAACGTGCTGTGGGGTGGGAAGACATTACTAGTGATTTACGAATACCAGAAGAACGAAGAGTAACTCTTGTTTTTATGAAGAGGACGCAAAAACTACTTCAGCAAAGCTAAACCAGGAAGAGCTTACCTGCACTAGGCTTTGCTTTTTTTTTTTCTTTTTCTTTTTTAATTTTTATAAGTAAATGCTAGCATGGAACTTTTTCCTCCTGTGGCACAGCATTCTAGAAGCAAAAAGGGATGGAGGAGTTCCCTTGCTAATTCAGTGGGCCTGACTTTGATTTAGCACGTAGAAACTAGGTTATATTAAAGACCCTTAGCTTTTCTTGTGCAATTTTAGACTAGTCTTTGTCCAGGCATCCTTTTTACTGTCTTGTGCAATTTTTTTCAAGTTTCTTGGGTAGAAAGATGCTGTTTTTTCACGGGTTCCTTCCTCTGCCTCTTGCAGAGCTCGTTCCATTACTGTGATTATGGTATTTGTTGGCAGGACTTGTATCAGTGAGATTTGCCAATTCCTAGCTTAATGTTTATAGTCCTTGTTGTATGTTTTACAACTCTGCAGTTCACTGTGCAGAGTATTGATGTAGTTCTCTAAAGCAAATATCAATATTTTGAAATACTGTTAAGGAAATTATCTAGTTTTTATTGTCTCTTCTACTTGTTAATTTGCTAAACACTTGTCAGTTTTGTTTGCCAGTGGATATAGCTGAAGTATCCTTAAGACTGTCCATCTGCTCGAACAGCGAGTTTGAGTAGAAGAAAGAAGGAAGAAGACAAGGAAGAACAAATGTTCTGATCTGCTTAAGACTTCGTGTTGAAAAGAAGGCGGATGTGAAGGGAAACTTCCTGAGCCTGCTGGTGAAAAAGCGGATGAGGTGGTGCAAACTAACGCAGGCTTTGGCGTTCAGAGGCATTGCCAGTCGTCGTTACCTTGTGCCAACTAGCGCTTTCTTAGGCTCTGGCTGTCCCCATACAGGCACAGCATCCATTTTATTCATCAAAGTGGGAAAAAAAAAATGTCCAAGACTATATGACTCATGGTTTTTGAGTTGCAGTTCAGAATGTGGTGCTTTAAATGTTGTTTTAAAAGTCCTTTTCTCCTGCACAATAAAATTTTAATAATGTTAGAGTTTGCTTCATTTTCTTAACATAGAGATTTTGTAAACAGGTTACTGTATTCTGTACATTTGTTAAGGTAAAATAATCTCTCTCCAGCCTGTCTGGTGGTTACTGAGGTATTTTGACTGAGGTTTTTGCTGGTTTGCCGGCGTATGCTTTTAGTTGCTCAGAATCAGCAGTTAGTCTTTGCATTTTTCTCTCTTCACCCTGCTGATAATGCTTCTCTGTTGCTTCCTAAGTATCAGTAAAACAGTCGTGATTACCCTGTAATTTCGGGGTGCCGTGAGGCATGCTCGTGGTGAGGTGTTTTTAGTATTCTTTTTTCCTAAGCTTAAAGACAGATCTTTATTAGCTGCTCATGAAGTTCTTGGTATTTAGCCTTATTGATCTGAGAATTCAAGTTTAGTCTTCGCTTTTAGATTAGCTGTGAGCGAAGTGCCAATTTAGGAAAAAAGAAAAAGATACTTCTGTAACTCTTTTGCCTGTGTGTGAATGTGTTTAAATACACAAAGTAACCCAGACTACTTTCTGGTGATGGGAGGTGTTTCTGTTTTCTCTGACAACTTTACAGTGAAACTGTGAGTGTGTTTAAATACACAAAGTAACCCAAACTACTTTCCTGGTGATGGGAGGTGTTTCTGTTTTCTCTGACAACGTTGCAATGAAACTGTCATTCTCTGTGAAGCAGCTGAGCAGTGGAAAAAGGTGAATCGAGGTGTAAATCCTGTTGTGTTTTGTACCCTCGCTGAAGAATTCCACCGTTGTCTATAATTTGTGGAATCATAATCCTGTATGATTTTGGTTTGCCACAGGTTTCCTTTGTGCTTTGTTTCTTGGTGTTCTGTCCTGAAAACCCTGTTCTGTCATGCCCACTTAGTAGGTGAGTGCTTGGGAGGTGGCAGCGGTGGGTTTTGTTAAATTTTGTCTCGTTTTTTTCACTTCTGCAGAGATAATTGTTGGCACGTATCAAGAACTATCTCCCGAGGATATGTAAGAGCTCTTGTCATTTGTTTAGGATCTGAAACTTTTGTAGTGAGATGGTTAAGAGGATAAAGAGAGGGGGTGAAATGGGACATGGAGGAAAGGTGATATTCATGGGATGGAACAGGTAGGATTGCATGATGAGGATTTCCCAGCTGTAAGGAATGCAGGTGTTCCCAGTGCAGCCTGCAGTGCGCTGTGAGGCAGCGAGCGGGCTGATGGATGTGGATATGGGAGGGGGCTTTCTTGCAGGGTGGAGTTAACACATCGTGCTGACTCGCCTGCAGCGGTGCACGGTCCCCAGGCCTCAGTAGGCTGAAGTATAATTGTGGTTTTGGCAGCTGTAGGTTGCTGTGTTACTGCTCCTGTGTTCCCTGTAAAACTTCCTAGCTCACGTGTGGCTGGAGTTCTGTTATTAGTACCTCCGACTTCTAGCACAGGGTGAGATATATGACCTCTTTGTGGTGAGTTCTTCCTACCTCAGCTTCCTCAGCATCAACTTCTTATTCCCGTTAACGTTCGTTCTGTTAAGCGGAGTATCGAACTTTGAGGATGTTTTCTTGGTTACAGGACAGAACTCCCCATAGTCTGAAACTGGAAGTGTTTCCCTGTTTATGGGGAAACTAGAAGGAAGTGGTAGTATGAATTTCCCCCTCATGATGGCTTCCTGTATCGCTGCTGTTAGATCTTGATCTGACAAGTGAACTTTTTTCTTTATCCCACTTAACATCACCTGTTCTGCAGTCCGTCTAAATTGCATTGATTTCTTTATTTTCTTTTAGTGTTTTTCTTTCACAGACACGAAGCTGGCAACTCTTAAGTTGGGAGCGAGCATGAGAGCCTAAATAAATCCTACACGCACAGCATCCTCAGACACTTGTAGAGAGATTCTCTAGGTAAACTTACGCATGAGTACGTGTTTAGGGTTAATTCTAGTGGCAAAACGGTTGACTGCATGCTCTGGTGGTTGTGCAATAGGTTTTAGTTCTGGGAATGCTGAATTTCATGTAATCCAGAATTGCTGAGACTGGAAAAGAATGGATTTGAAAAGGATCGAACCACGAAAGGCAAATTTCAGCTTCTGCATACTCCTATCTGCAGCGTGTCTATGTAGGAGCTGGTTAGGCCATCGGAAAAATGAAGCATAAACAGAGATCAGGTGATTATAGACTGGCCTAGGCTGGAAAGGATCTTAGAGATCATTTAATCCAGCCTCCCTGTCATGGGCAGGGACGCCTCTCAACTAGATCAGGCTACACATGGGGACCGAACGGGGATGTAGTGATAATGGATAATAAATCAGGTGATTATAGATCAAGTGATCATAGAATGGCCTAGGCTGGAAGGGACCTTAGAGATCATTTAATCCAACCTCCCATGGAACCCACGACCTTGGTGTTATCAGCACCACGCTCTAACTGAGTGGAGATGAAGTGACTTCAACACAGACGTACAGGTGATGTGGAGCTTTGTAGAATGTTCTGTTGAGACATTAGTTTTGCATTCTCGTGGTTCTTTGTTCTACAAGTAATAATTTAAATGAGATTTAGAAAAGCTAGTAGGATTTTGTAACCTGAAGAGACTTTTGACTCTGAGAAAGGAGCAAGACCATGGTTTGATAAAAGCATTTGTAGGAGCACCTGCCAAAGGCTCACTTGTTACCCAGAGTGAGGGGGAGCAGTGGTGGAGCTTTAGTGTTTACTGCAAGTTCTTGCTATAATTTCACTACAGTTTTCGTTTGATAGGAAAGAGGAATCTTAACTGGGAGCTCATTGTTTTTTTGAGAAACTGCTGATTAGAATGGCATTCCCTAAACTTACCACACTTAGCCTTTGCTCTGCACCATTGCCTTAAGGTGCTTTTAATATATTTGGGAATGGTTTTTGGACAGTTGCGCTGTGGGTGTCTGTGCATGTGTGAGCTGCTCTTGCTTTGTGTCACTCTAGGGAGGCAAGGAGAGCCCAAGGGAGTTAGTTTCTGGCTTGTGGCTGACAAGAATTTCAAATGTAGCACAATTGATCTCAAACTGTGCTGTGTCTCCAAACAGAGAGCATTAATTTATATTATTCCTCTTCTGCCAGGCATGAGGGTACGTTAAGAGACAAGGCTGCCGTGTGATTATGGCGACTGGAGCCAGTAGAGATTGATTAAACAGATGAGACACACAAATTGGTGTTAGTGTTTTTCCTCAATGGGAGCAAATAAAAAAAAAAAAAAAGAAAAAACCAGTACTTTTCTTTTCCTTTTTCTCCCTGCCTAACAGAGCTGAGTGTAATTTCTGTTTCCTTCTTTGTGGCCAACCTGGGTTATATTTGCGTGAGCCTGGTAAATATTTCTGTATCTCCCAGTTGTAAAAGCAGGTCCTGTCACAGAGGAAACAATAATGCCTGTAGATACTTTTCATCTCTCTTAGAGTCTCGTCCCACGCTTGGAGCATATCTCCTGCTGTTTGGGATTGTCTGTGCTTTTCACTTACGCTTTTTTTTTTTCATGTTGTGGCTCCTCAGGCCTGGTTGGCATGAGCAAGTTCAGACGTACCCTTACGGTGTCCTTGCTATCAGACTGTTTACAGCTGCACACTGGTCACACAAAACAATCAGGATATGGTAATGTACAAAGCAGTTTAGGCTTTTTCAGCTGGAGAGGTTTGCAGTTGACAGTGCAAAGGCTGCGGGCCCTGGAGGTGAGCACATCTCCCTTCCTCTGTGTTCCTGAGGCAGCGCGGAGGTACGGGATTGTCCTTGCGATCTGAAGGGCAGTCACAGGCATTTAGTTCAGTTGGCTTTAATCTGAATTATGTGCTATCGCTCTGATCTTACGTCCATTTAGCTGGCCACTTTACTACTGAATATTAGGCAAGTCTTTGTTTCTCTCTAGGAGCTGAAGAGTTGCTTTTTAGTGGTAATTTAGAGTTACTTTCTTAAGCTAAAGAGTTACCACTTTTTAGCTTAGCTTAGATTTCATATTGGACTCATTAGTTCTCCTTTCAAAGAGCCTGTGTTACGGGCTTGAGATTCTTAAATTCACTGTTTTAAAGAACTTCATTTGGAAGCGCCTTTCAGCTTCAAATTTGGTCTGGGGAGGCTGTTTTGATTTATATAAAGACTTTTCTGGGAAACATTTGTTGAGGGTTTTACGCATAATGATTGCCATGACACCCTGCTTATTTTTGTTGAGGAATGATTTTTAAATTTTTGTTTTATACTAACCTTACGTTGCTTGTCTTACAGTGTGTATTACAGCAAGGCACTGAATATTGTAAGGACTGCTGAACAAATACTCTCTGTTGAAATGCATGAGTACAGCATAAGTAAAGCAATGAGTTTAGCTAACAGTGTAAAGGCAGATGGTGTTCAGGTTGGAGATGGGTAATTAATTGTTACAGCTTTTTAAGGGCAGCATTTCAGGGAGACAGTAACTATTGTCATTAGTGCAGTGCTGTCCTAAGGTTCCAAGACAAGGCAAATTCTAAATTACAACATTGAATTTAATGTGGGATATTTTGAGGAAAAGTGCCATTTTCTGGGAATTAACATCCCGGGTTGAGTGTGGGTCGAGGCCTAGCTACCTAGTTAGCTTGTGTGGTTAACTTAAGGTTTGTGCAAATGCTTTTTAAAAAATATATACTGATCATTGGCAAATAAAGTAAATATGATTTTCTTGAGCTCATCTTCAGGAACACCTGAGTTGTATAAGTTTTTTTTTTTTTTAATCTAAATAATTTTTAGTTTTACAAAAAAATCTTTTATTGTGGTAAACAGTGGAGATGAGCAAGTTTTCAAAGGGCAATCTGTCCCTTGTGCCTGTTGGGAACAGCAGAGCTGCACAAGGGAGAGCGTCGGAGTTTGCAGGGAAGGAGCTCCCATCAGCAGAACGGCGTCGTGCCACAGCTTGCAGCAAAGCTGGAGCAGACCCGCATCCCGTTTGCATCCACCTGCTGGCAAATATGGAATAAGCATTGGTTCCTTGGTCCTTCTGCTCCTCTCCGTGGCATTGCTGTACCTAAAAACCTATTTTAAAATGAAGCAAGTTATGCACAAGCTCTTATGTTTCACAGAAATTGAGTTAATTCTTCCCAGAATCACAGAATGTTAGGGGTTGGAAGGGACCCCAGCAACACTATAGACAGAGATAACTTTCACCTGAACACAAGTGATAAGCGAGAAATGGCTTTATTGCATTGTAAAACTGGATTAGAGTGCTTCAGGTTGCAGTTCTTGGGAAATGTCAACCTCGTCCTAGCCAGTCTCTGTGACTATTTTTGGAGTGTGTGTGTGTCTTTGCTAGTGGAGTCTTTACAACAGTTACACTGGTAGGATGTTTCTCCAGAAATGAGAATGTGCTCAGAGATTTAGCTTACACATTCAGAAACACTTTTCAAGCAGACAGTTAATCACCCAGAAGAGGTTATGAATTCTCCATCGCTGGAGAACCCATGAAGGTTGTGTGCGCTTCAGGGAGCCTTGCAGCAGTTCTGTGCTACCAGCTGGAGTTAGCACCTTACGTGTTGGGGCTGAGGAACAGGCTTCATCTCTTTAAGCAGTAGACATTGACGTTTGTCTGTGTGTCAAATCCCTGCCTTTGGAATTTGCTTACAGAAAGAAACTAAGCAGAAAAGCAGAAACTTTGCCTCGAATGACTATAAATAGGCTCAGAGTTAATCGTGCCAAAACTGAATTGCTGTTGATTGGTACAAGACGCTGGTGTATAGAGCAGTGAGTTTTTTGGCTTGCAGTGTAATAGAAGACAGATCACTTGGCTGCTGATTTTATTAGGCATTTTGGACCCTTAGCTTTTGTTGGCTGGGCTTTAAGGGGTAAAAGTACTATTGTTTGATTTTTTTCTGAAGTGATAGTTGGCTTTACAAATTCAGTTTGTTTATGGGTTGGCATTTTTCTGTGTTTATCATGCTCTGAAAAATGCACTCACCGTTGGTAAGTCTTCATTTGTGAGCCTAAAGATGTACGCCTTCAGATGACGGTAAACTTGAACATCTAGTGTTTCTTTAAGTAAAAGTTGGAGTCTTATGATTCGTAGTGCTGAAAAGAAAATAGTAACTGAGTATACTTAGAAGTCTGCTAAGTAGAAATAAAGAAGTTTGAGACAGTCCCGTTGATACATTCTTTGTAAATCCTTTTTGTAACAAATAATCTTTGTAACATTACAGTGGAATAGGAAAAACCCTAACAGAATTTTTGGGTAAAGAAGAAAAAAAATACAATTGTTGAAGTTGTTTTAACAAAACCTTCAAACCCAGGAAACTTATGGGAGGATGGGGGAGTTTTTTCACAAGCTATTTTACTCTGACACTTGCACCTTTTTGTAGTAATACAAACGAGGCTTGTGGAAGACTGATGTGTTTTCTGAATTGTCCTTGGAGCCACCCACGATTTTCTGAATACAAACACAACAAAGCAGAAAGCAGCATTTTCTTTTGGAGGTGGCTTACAGAGGAAGCTGCAGCCTGTCAGTGCTGGCAGTGGTTCCTCACTTCTCTGGAGACAGAAGTACATTTACAACAGAGGGGACCACGGGCTTCACAGGTGGTGTTCAGTGAGCTGGGGAGAAATTCTCAGGGTTTAACGCACCTTGGTGCGATGCCACTGCCCTGCTGGTAGGCAGTTGGGCATCAATACAGGGAGAAGAGTTTATTTCTGGGACGTAAACTGATGGGGAGAGGAATTTTAAGAAAGGTTGTTTTCCCTGACCACCTGTAGGGAGCAGGGTGTCAGTATATGTTCCTGGCTGGTAGAGCCTCCCTCCTTAGATCATTGGCCAAAAGGCACCTGCCTGGCTGAGCTTTCCTTCCCAGGGCTGGGACCTTTGACATTTGTTCCAGCTGGTTGTCAACAGCCTCCAGTGACAGAGGCTTCGTAACCTCTTCTGGGTGATTAACTGTCTTTCTGGTTGAAAAGTGTTTCTGAATGTGTAACCTAAATCGTAGAGCACAGCTCAAGCCCATCACTGCTTGTGTTTTCTTTAGTGAGTGCAGAGAGCATCTGATTCTTTTCTTCATAACAACCTTTCATGTATTTGAGCGCTGTTATCGCTTCCCCCGTAGGTGCCTTGTGTCCAGGCTGAATGGATGTGGTGCCTAAAAGCTTCTCTCGTAGGTCACGTTCTCTAGATCTCTGACCTTTCTCATTCTTCTCCTCTGGATGTTATCCAGTTCATTTGCATCAATCTTTAAGTGCATTAGTCTGTTTACGTAATGTGTACAGCTCTGAGAAGTGTGTGGTAGGTGGATTTTTGATGCCTTCTTTGAAATGTGGTTTATGGAACCTTCAAACTGAGGTCTCAGGACAGCTGAAATCTGGATCCAAAGTCTGTCAGAGAATCTCCCTCATCATTGACACACAGCCCTTTAAAAAGTGCAGCGGGAAATACTGAAATACACTTGTGTAGAAAAATACTTGTGGGAGATGATTTTATGATAAAACCGTTCAAGATGGGGAAGTTTGAAGTCTTGGTGCTGGCTTATTTTACTATCCTGAACTGAATACTTTGCTTCTCTGTATCTGCTTTTAATGTGTCTGTACTGAATGCTACTAATTGAGAGAGCTTCCCAGTTTTAGGGATTTGCTTCTGTGGCTCATTTAGGGACACTGCTATTTTTCCTAATGGTATTCTAGTGTGTTTTGGTTTTTTTTTTTTTAATAGTGTGAACTCAGCAATTTTAAACCAAAGATTGATGTCCCATGCCTGTTGTCTGCCTTTATTTTTTCGGCTGTGATTTCAGATGGAATCTGGCACAATTTGTTGGGGTGGTTTCTTGGCCGTTTTAGTCCAAGGGCAGATCAGTTCCTTGGTTTGATTTACAGTAAGCTCGGACAAGTCTTTGGAATTATCTGTGCGTGTGTAGTAAGACATTGCGAAAGAAGGAGGACGGAGCGTTTATAGCAGAGATGGCTCGTCTTTCATTTAGCACTACGGCTTATTTTTGCTGGCTTGAAGTGTGTGCTGGTGAAATGAAGGAACGCTGTTTTTGGTGGATTGTGCACTGGTTGATTTCTGCAGGTACTTTGTGCAAATTGATCTGGTGAAGAATCTGTCTTGATGCCGATCGTCTGCGCCTTAAAGTATCTTTTTCTTCCCCTCCTCCCCAGCAGTATGTTAGGAAACTTGGATTTTTTTGATGTATGTAACTTAGGATGTTTCGACACTTTCAGAGTCATGATAAGCAGAGAAATCTTGGCCATTTCAATTTAGCGAGGAAAAAGCTTTAGAGAAACGTTAGTTCAAAATTTAATTTGGTATCAGGCTTTAGATAAGAGCTCTACAGGGCTCCTTTATCGTAAGAGTTCTGCTAGTGCTGACTTACCTTCTCCAGATTATTTTTGAAAGCTTCTTTGCAGAAGTAGTAAGCTATCAAACAAAGGTAGTTTTGTACACCTTTCCCCTCCTCTTTTTGTATGAGGGCAGTTTGGGTCAATGGGAAGAGAATTGTAGCAGTTGGTGTAGATTCAGTCTGTGTGGTTTCAACTTTAGGTTTGCTTATAGCAGTTGTATGGGTCACCTCACTGGTTTCTTCGAATTTACTTAAATGAGTAAGGACTTCACGTGTCACTTAGTATCGCAGTAAGTGCTGTGCTGTAAATCACGGCTAGATGGCACTGTGTACCCATGCTTTCCCCAAAATTATGACTTGAAACCTATTTTTGAGAACCGTTTAAATTAACATTTAGGTTAAAAATGGCATTTTATTGAATTTTATTTTCAATTTAGTCACTTAATTGATCCCACTACAAGTGATCTCTTGGCTCAGGGACTTATTTTTCATTATTTGAAAGGACTCAAAAGTTCAGAGGCAGCCCTAGCGAGCGAGGTAACATTTTTCTCCATTTCCCACACAATTGTTAATAGTGCAGAAGCATTGCATATACTAGGCTTGTGTAAATATCCTAGAAGATTATTCAGAAAAAATGAAATCTGTTGGCAGGTCACGTGTGGTCATAAAGGAAATGAAGCAGTGATTAGTCTTTTGAGATTAGAGAGATTTGTATGTTTTTTTTGTTTTTTTTTAAAATTGATCATCATCCGTGTATGTCCATGCTGGTTAACACAAACACTTGATTTTCAGAGTCTTAGGTAGGAGAGCTTAAAATTGCCGTAACTTTTTTTTTTTTTCTCCTTTCTGTAAAATGGGATTTTTGGCTTTGGAGTGACTGTAGTGTATTATTGTAAGCACGGTAGCTGTTCATTCATGGAAGAGATCGTATCCAAATAAAGCTCTTGGGTGGGGTACGAAGCCGCGTGCGAAGTGATGCAGCCGGGCTTTGCTGTGTCCAGCGAGGACAGCGCAAGATGTTAGCAAGTGGTGTTCACCGCGAGGGAAATCAAGTGTACTAAGCAGACAGCTTCCCTTCCTGTAAGGGTTAAAAACGTCTTAGAAGTCTTGGCAAGGCACTTTTGTGGTTCTCGGTACGTACATCAGGGAAGTTTGCATCTCTTGAAGATGTTGTTGCTTCCAAAGAAAGAAAAAAAAGATTGCTTCAGATGCAGCTTGTGTTCTGTGTCATTAAAAAAAAACAAAACAACCCTAAACCCAAAGGGTCTGGGAAGTTCAAAAATGACATTTATGTTGCCAGACTGCATGGGTTTTTTGTGTGTGGTGAATCATAGAATTGTCAGGGTTGGAAGGGACCTTAAAGATCATCCAGTTCCAACCCCCCTGCAGTGGGCAGGGACATCCCCACTAGATCAGGCTGCCCAGAGCCCCATCCAGCCTGGCCTTAAAAACTTCCTGGGATGGGGCTGCCACCCCCTCTCTGGGCAACCTGTGCCAGGGTCTCCCCACCCTCATGGGGAAGAACTTCTTCCCAACGTCCCATCTGAACCGATCCATTTCTAGTTTCAATCCATTCCCTCTAGTCCTGTCACTACCTAAAATTCTAAAAAGCCTCTCCCCAGCTTTCTTGTAGCCCCCTTGAGATCCTGGAAGCCACAATAAGGTCTCCTCGGAGGCTTCTTTTCTGCAGACTGAACAGCCCCAACTCTCTCAGTCTGTCTTCATAGGGGAGGTTCTCTAGCCCTCTGATAATTTTTTTTCATAATTAGGTGTGTTTTACTTGTTTTTTGGAAAGGAGCAGCAGGTGTAGTTGCTGAATGCTGTAGTTGTCTCTTACCGTGGTGATTATGTGGATTTATGTAATCATTAGGGTATATTCTTCATTTGCTTCCTGAGATCTTGCTGGTTACTGCCTGCGTTCACACCTGTGCCGGCGTACCAGGGATTATTTGCCCTGTGTGTACACAACATTTCCAGTTGGACGCACCTTCCTGTAACTAATTGAAATCACTTGAAGAATTTGTACTTGGAGTTCCAGGTGTGCTACCTAGTACACACTAGAAAGAAAATGGAAGTTTTCATATAATGCTTGATTCTTTAAAAACCTCAAACAAATGAAAAAATCTGAGCAGATGTTGGCACAGGGACTTTGCTTAGAGTGAGGCTCCTTCTAGGATCAATTATTAGTAACATGTAGTTGGTTCAGGTTGAGATCTTTTCTCCTATATCTCGATTAATTTGGTTTAGTTATGAAAATACAGGTTTTGTATGAACTGATTTATAGGTTCTTATTCTTTTGTGAGAACAGCCTGTCGAAGGATTACTTTATTATTATTTTTTTAATCTGTTCTGGAGTCCCGTGCCCAAATTGTGATTCACGAAGGTGTTTGTAATTTAAGGGTTCTGACCTTCTCACCCTTACTGCTAATGGACAGCCAAAGGAGGGAAATTAATACAAGCTCCAGTTAAAAAAAAAAAAAAGAAAAAAGAAGCAGCTGAACACTGAAGTTGGGTTGTTTTTGTGAGATCCGAGACACTGAGAAATGCCTACTGATCAGCAGCTTGTCTCTGTGAAACTTTAGGTTTTCATAGATACACTTTTTTTCCTTTTCATTAATACAGTCTAGCTTGTTGTCAAAGCAATCCCATTCCTGTTAACACCTACTTCAGGTACCAGAAACTAAATCAAGAATACATTTTGATGTATAGAAAGTGTGGAACTAGTTAATGCCTTGCTAACACCACGGAGTGTGTGACCTAAGAAACAAACTGTGTGCTCTGTGGTAGCAAGTTGTACCCACTTGCATATTTCCGCATTGAGAACATGTGTGTCAGCTATGTTGCAAACCGTATTCTCAATAAACTAATTTCTAAAATGAAAGATTTAGAGCCTCATGAACGAGGTGGATTTAAGAAGTGTTTTAAATGGAGCTATTCATATATCTTTTTAGATGCTAAATTTATTTATTTTTTTAACCTCTCCAGAGTCTACTGGTTTTTGGCATCACTTGCTCTAGCATTGTTTCACAAATGTTTTCATAGATATTCACTGAAAATAGAACGGTGTCTTTTCAAGTGTCTGGAATAAGCAATGCAGAGACTTCTTCAAGCAAAGAACTATTAAAATGGGATTTTCAGTACTTGTTTGAAGATACGTTTTAGCTGCTCCATCAAAGTGACAATAAGCAAAGGACTCCTTAGGGAATGCTGAAATATCTGTCAAAATAGGCGTTCAGAAGGTGTTCTTCCCATCCATCTTTAGGTATGTGGTTTAGGTTCCTAGGTTAAATCCAATTAGTTAAGTGAAAAAGAGACTTGCTTTCCTGTAGCATCCCCTGGAGGTAACGAGTTCAATAGCGTCGGGTTTTTTCCCCCTTGGATTATACAGAGATTTCTGTGCCTAACTCGGGTGCC
>NW_009714167.1:0-29545 GCF_000703405.1 Apaloderma vittatum | reverse complement strand
CACCTGAGTTATTAACACAGTAAAACTAGGGTTTTTTTTGTTTTTTTTGTTTTTTTTAAACCTTATCTTGCCTCAAATTGTATAAATCCCTTAAATGTTTAGTTACCTTTACACACGAAACTCCCGAAGAACTGTACAGGTGAGCCTGTGAAGTGCGTCAATAAGTTATGATGGAAAGCCACGTGGTCAGGCTAACAAGAGAATTTTGACATTTTTAACTTGTTAGTTGAAGGTGTATTCGTTGGGATGGCTCGCGGTTTTGCTTCAAGTTCAGTGCTAGGCTAACCACAAATTAATAAAAAGGGTCCTTGATCCAGTTCTGTTTTAGTAATTAGTAATTTAAATTTAGTAGTTTAAACTTAGTAATTTATTTAAATTTAGTAATTTAAATTTAGTAATTTAAATTTAGTAATTTAAATTTAGTAATTTAAATTTAGTAATTTAAATTTAGTAAAACTTAGTAATTTATTTAAATTTAGTAATTTAAATTTAGTAATTTAAATTTAGTAATTTAAATTTAGTAATTTAAATTTAGTAATTTAAATTTAGTAATTGTGTAATTGCTGTGCCTTTCTGACATGCTTCCTGTAATAGTTTTGTCTTTGGATCTGTAGATCATGATGGAAGCTGAGCAGGCACACAGTTCTTTGAGACCTGTAAACTTGATTGCTCCAGAGCTTCTGATCATACATAGTAACTACTTATTGGCCTGTCTTGCCAGCTGCTGTTAAAATAATCTGTGATGGAGTTATGAACATGTTTCTCTGGTAAACTGATGCTTCCCTCCCCCCAATTCAATCCAGGATGTCCAAATTCACAAAAGCTTTCTGTGTCTTGTGAAAAGAATATTTCTATTAAAATTTTTCCCTGATATGATGAATTTTAAATACTCCTAATGATGCTGCTGTATGTTAGGAGGTACATTGACAGAATATTTTAATACTGTAAATGGATAGAGGTAAATGCGCTGTTTTGTAAGAAAAGTTCAATGCAATGTGTTAATAACAATTGTATTTAGTTTTTCTTACTATTTTGCTGCTGTACCCAAGGAAGCAAAATGCTTTTTCACTTCCACTTACATTTGCAAATACTCATTTCTGTATGTGCTGAAAACTTCACAGATATCTAAAGATGAGCAGCTATTGTAGGAGAAGCTTAAGCTCACGTGTCGTTTACCGTTGTTGGTAAAATTTGAACGCACGGTTCTAAAGCAGCACCTGTTATCAAGGTGCTATCCAATATTTTTTGGCTAGCACTGCAATTCAAGCTTGTACACAGGAGGCCCACTAAATATAATCAATTCTATATGGGATGTGACATTCCAGTAGAGAAATGGTCTAATGGTGTTTGCTGTGGCTGGGTTTGAGAGAAGGGATTGGACCACGCTTCGAGGCCCCGTGAAGGGAAATGTGGTGTGAGTTGCAGAGAAATGGGTAGTTTCTGAAACACGGAGAGAGAATGGTTTTAGAGATGTTGTGATCTTGATGCTTTGTGTGGGAAAGTTTAGCACCTCTGTGGAAACAGTGGGGGAAAAAAAAAAGAAGATTCTGTTCTTGCTCTCAGTAATGGAATAGTTCTTCAATTCATTCCTCGTCCCTTTCACATCTGGGGAAGAAAAAGGACCTGTTTGTCTTCTGAGTTAAAAGGCCAACACCACTGTTTTCTAGGAATGTATTTAATGCGATTATCGCCACTCGGTCCCCACGTGTTGCCTGATCTAGTTGAGAGGCGTCCCTGCCCATGACAAGGAGGTTGGATTAAATGATCTCTAAGGTCCCTTCCAGCCTAGGCCAGTCTGTGATTCTATGGTCACTTGAGACACAAAACGCAGTCCTCATTGAAAAGTGGGTTTTTAAACATTCCATTGCGAGGTTCTTGGTTATTTCCAGATCACTTGTGGTGGTTGACATCAAGTTCCAAGCTTTTGCTTGCTGCTGGTCATGTAAGTACCTCCTTCAGCAGCAGGGATGAGGGGCTGGGAGTGAGGCTGGTGCCTGGACTGTGCACGGTGTGCGGCATTACAGAGGGATAGTTCTGCGCGTTGTTTTATACGGATTACTAGAATTTAAGCCCTTGCATTGTAAAATGTCAGGTTATTTCTGGGCTTTGGACTAGTACGCATTGACTACAAATGAAAAAACCCTCTTCCATAAAATGTAATTTAAAGAAAAATATTTAAAAAATTAAGCAAGCCAGGCACAAGTTCGTGTTTACCCTTAAACTGTGACTAAATCAGTATTTTATCAGGTAATCTGGGCTCGAGGCTGCCTGGCTTTGTTTACCCTGTTCTCAGATGTATCAGTTATGAAAGGCACTTGGTTTCCGAAGGGACAAATATCTGATAGGGAATGAGCTTAGCTGAACTTTTTCCTTTAATACCTAAATGGGAGGTTATTTTGAAGAGATCTTTTTGATACCTTACTTAGTATCTAGCCCTAAGTCACAAAATCTTCGGTGGGCTGCCTTGTAAAAATCTGTTGTCAGTAGGATAAAAAAGTCTAAGTTGCTCAGAAAGGGACAAAATTGCCGGTTTATGTGAGTTTTCAGTTTTCTTCAGACTGGAGTGAAGGTGGCTTAAGTACTTTGGCTGCAGTGATGTTTCTGCATGGGGGCCATCCAGAATAGATAGCTCCTTGTGAACTTTTTAATAGAGATTTTAATTAGCGTGCTACTCCTACCAGCTGCTGAAGTGGAGCTGGAACGGCTGCTGACCTGAAATGAATGCATGTGTTCAGTATTAATACTGCATGTCTGGATCGAGACAGCAATCTTTCGTTTTGACATGCACATAGTCAAAGTAAATTAATGTTTAAAATCCGAATGCTTGAAGTTCAGCCAGAGTGTGCATTTATAATTAGCACTGGACTAGTTGAAATAGAAATGCACAATGCTTTTTTATTATTATTATTATTCATTTACAGTATGTACAGGTAAAATTTGCAATATTTCAAGTTAATGATGTTGACTTGTTTTCTTCCTATTCATGAACAACATTGAAGAGCCTTTAAAACAACTCTGTTACAGGGTTCAGATTCTGCACGGTTCAGTGCACGCTGTGTGTTATTTCATGTATCTTGAACAACTGATTCCGACTTGGTATCTTCTGGCTGAGTGTATATGTGCAGTTAGTTGTAGCAAATTATTACATTGTCGCAGGAAGGCCTAAGTCGTGAATTTTGTGGTCAGACAAAAAACCTGCTCTTCTGTCTTGGAAGAAATGTTTTCCAGCAAACAGGATCATGACCTTTCAAAGATTTGATTCTGACCACAATACCTGCTCCTTTAATTTCAGCTGTGTATTCTTAAAGCTCCTAAAAGATAATTAGTCTAAATACTGCAACTCTGTCCAACCTTGTTCACGCTAGAGCAAAACGTTTTTTTAATTGAGTATTTAAAATACAGCATAGTCCTACAGACAGCTGCAGCTCTAACAGTACAGAAATTTTTACAATTTTTGTTTGATTGTAAGTCAAGTTTGAACATTGAAGTGCTGCTCAGAGGACAAAGAACTTAAAAATGTTGTAATACCAAGCCGTGTGATAAATACCTTTGATAAACTGCTCTGCAATAACATGATAATGGAAAAAACTTCTCAATGAATATTTTCTTTTTGTGATGCTTAATGGCAGTCACGTTCCCTGACTCTAAGGCTAAAAGAAACCTGTTGGTATCTTATTTCTCACATTGAGGCTGTAATGAACCCAGGCCTGAAGCTCTTTACCTGGAGAGCTGTGTTCTGCTCTAAGTAGTCTAAGTGGACAGTGTTTTTAAATCAGAAACTTACCAAATTTGTAAAAACCCAAACAAACAGAAAAGACCACCCCGTGCTGCAAAAAAACCATCCCACTGTGCATCGAATTATAAATGAGTCTGGAAGTATTTGTGTTGGTGTAACTGCATCTGCGTGTGGGTTGTGTTTGAATCTGACAGAGGTGTCATCCTGAGAGTGGGTCTTGTTGGTGTCTCAGTAATGGATTTGCAGAAGAAATGTAAACACTGATAACTTGTAATAACTGAACTCTGGATGGGGAATTCTGCTCCTGAATGCTGAAGAATCTCTGGGGTTTTTTTTTCTTCTTTTGAACTCGTGATTGATGACCGCTGGCTAAACAAAGACTGAGCAAATGGGTTTCTCTTACCTTCTTAATTTTTCCTTCCTGAGATAACTCTGTGGCTTGCATTCATGTTTTACTATTTAATTGTAGAATTTCTTGAGTATGGAGTTTTGTTATTAAGTGATGTATTCCAGTCTTTTCCTGTGCTCTATTGATAGTGTTGGTGGATTCACCTGATAGATTCCTTCCAGAAAGATTTGGCTGTGGTGACTCCTACAGCACTTCTTGTTTCATGGCTGACCCTGAATCTGTGGTTAAGTTATCTGCAGGGCAAAAAGAGATTCCTCACTTTTTCTTGTCATACCTGCTTCTAGAAAGAAAGAAATACTGCTTTGTCTTCCTGATTTTACAGCAGGAGATAACATATGTGTGATTGCAGTGCCAAGTGGTTTTGAATAATGTCCTTTTCATTGTATTATGCCTTGAAATACTTCTTTTTTAAAAAAAAAAACCCCAAACCAAACAACCCAACTATGTAGTTTTTAGGTCTTTGGGTGAAAAGCATTTCTAATCTGCTGACTCTCTACGTTATCTGGAATTTTTCTTATATTCTTGGAATCTTTTTTGCCTTGTTACTTGTGTAAGTAAAATAAAACGCCACCGGCAAGGGGTCTTGCTATTGGTACAAGTACTCCTATTATGCTGTTTCATTTTCTTCTGTCTGTATCCACAGCTTAAGCTATTACTCTTTTTCTATGGGATTTTTTGTTGTAACAAAAAAAATACCAGAACTACAGACTGAAAATGTGAATCAAGAAAAGGGAACACTGCAGATTTCTGGAGGAATAATACTCAAGGCTTCAACTGTTTCTCATCTCAGTAATTAGGTAACTTTAAGTCTTCAGCTTAATATGGCATAAATCAGCAGAAATGGCTGTTTCTAGACCACCTTTTGTGCCTTTTTCTCCCCAGTCTCCCCAACCCTCGGTGTGAAGCAAACATTGGATTTAGACAGAAATCTTTCTTCTGTGTGACAAATTTATGAAGACCATGTAAGATGTGAAGTGTTATAAGCAATGTTTTATGACTTATTCTTAAATTCAATACAGCACTCTTCTGTGCAACTTTTCCTTCCTGTTCCTGTAAAGCATCAGATAGTGGTCATCACAAATAACGTAACTATTGGTGCCTGCCTACAGACTACACTTCTGAGTGCAATAATAACTCAGATTCCTCTTCAGGAAATGCTCCTGTGCCTTTTGCCATGGTCTGACAGGCATGACCTACATTTGAGAAAGCCCTCTGGGTCTGTCTGGTTCATTACTGTCTGCTTGCAGATGCTTCTGTATAGATGGTTAGTTGGGATGCTTTTGCCAACCTCTAGCTGTGGTGATGTGTTTTTGGGGTTTTTTTTTTGTTCCCGCCCCCAATATTTTGGTGTAGTGGTTTTGCAAAATCATACTCCCCAGTTATAAGAGCCTGACTTGTTTAGTAGACTTTGTGGTGCTTAGTTTTAAACACATTTCTGCCTTTCTAATAGCAATATTGAGAGCATTTTGATTTTCATGTCACTGAGATTTGGGTTGCTCTGGGTTATTAGATGGAAGTAAATGTGTATTTACATATGAAACGTCCAGTCTCTATTCTGAATTCTACTTGAGAGTCTGTTTTCAATAGTCTGCTGGAAATTACTCTGAATATAATTTAAAAGCATTTCCCAACCCAGTGGGGATGTATTTTTAATAGTAAAGGAGACCACCTTATATTTTCATTTAGTAGTAGGAGGCTCGTTGCTGTAACTGGCGTAACTTCTGAAGGGAGTAAGCATCTTTAAATTAACCAATACTGCTTGTGTTTGAAATGCTAATCCAACAGACTGTGTGGTTTGTACAATTATTAATACTCTTTGTCTATGTTGCTTAGTAGTTAAGAGGTTAAGCAGTTCACAGGAGGGGGGGGAAACAAAAGCAGTTTGCATTTTGTCAATTTTCAACTTCAGATATCAGTAAATCATTGCAGCAGCCTTCCTTATCAGTTGTTTGCACACAAAAAAAATAAAAAGGAAAAAAAGTGGAATGGGGGAGTGGAGAAAACCTGTTGGAGTTGTGTCTGAGGGGACCATCTGCTGTGGTTCCCAGTGTTGTCAGAGTGATAAGGGATAAGCTGTGTAAACAGAGGTGCCACAAGAAAAGGCAGGCCCCGTTCAGGGAGGCACATGTGCGGTTTGGATTTGGGTTGATAACAGCCCTAGAAAGTTAGGGGAGTTAAAGTCTGTTAAGCAGAGGAGTGATGTATTTAATCTGAAACTCCAGATGTCGCTTATTAACATGGCTTTGCCTTTGGACCAACTTCTGTAGCTTTCTTCTGATTTAATGGAACTTCGACAAACAGAAAATATACATGAGTTGCAATGGATTTATGTAATATGGGTGATTTTTTTCGTGTTCTAGAAACCTTCACTAACTGTTTGAATTAGCGCTTAATCAGCAAAACCAGATAAAGATTTGAAAAATGTCTGGCATTGCTATTAAACGTTTGGTTTTGGGAGAAGAACTGGTCAGGTGGTTGCTTGGCGGAACAAGTGGGCCCATGGGTGCCTCTTCACCCGGCTGCAGGTGTCCCTTGGCAGATCTCAATGTGACGGATGTCAGACTTTGGGAAAAAACGTGGAACAGAACCGGAGAGCCTCTAGAAGCAGAGAGGGGGATTCCAGAGCCTCTTGCTAGTCACACGTTGGATGCTCACAGCAGCAGGCCGGGCTGTAGGTGTGTTTTGCCGGCCGCCAGCCCACCTGCAGTGTAGAGCACGCTGCACCCGTGGGAGAACCTCGGATCTGTTTGGGCTAAGCCAGTCACCTGGTACTGAAGCCCCTGTTAGTAGCCAGGTCCAGTTTAATGTCTGTATTGGGGTCAATGGTGTGCCTGGTTTTATGGTGACTGAAGTACTGGAAAATGGGGAGGAGGTTTGCATTTAAAATTCAGTTAAGCTTTTCACCACTCTTTTTCTAGCTACTTACAATAGTGGTTTGGGGAGAATATATGCATAGCTTGGAATTTTTCTGGTTAATACTGTGAGGTTTTGCTACTAGGATTCCTGCAGCCATCTGTAACAGCTACTAGGGACGACCTTTTTGGGAAGAATAGAATAATATTCTGAGGGAGAAAGAGCCTGACAAGTTGCTTGCTATTTGTCCAAGGCTGTCTCCCTTTCCATCACACAAGCTCCCCTCTCTAGGAGCCCTATGGAGAAGGTAACGATTTCTTTCAGCCGGTGATGATGTGTGGAAACTGAAGAGGTGCCAATGCCTTCACCTTGCTGACTGCTGGAATGTGATACGCCACGTCCGGGGGCACGTTGGCCAGCGGGTGCGTGGTATTACTCCTTTAGGGAGGAATAGTTGTTATGAACTGTTACCCTCCACGAGCGGGTTGTGTCTGGAGTTTGAGGTGTAGAGGTTTGGAACAGGCTAGAAATTGGGGTCTGTGTGTGGGAAGAGAAAGTGGAGGTTGGGGTTCTTAAACCTTTATGGAAAAGAAGGGAATTGTCAAGTTTAAAAAAAAAAAAGTTTGAGCACGGCTGACCTCTGGGTCGATTTACTTTCTGGAGACTGTATAACGTGAATATTTATATTGCTTATTAGCGAGCCAGTAACAGTATAAAAGTAGTATTATCCTAACTTTGGGGTCTGGCAGCAGGTTTATAATAGCTATGTGTAAAATATATGTGCTGCTTTCTCTGAATGCTCACAGAGCTTTCTGTGCTGGGCTTGACTGATGTCCCTGCTGCACTGGCAAATATGAGAAGATTTATGAGTAGTTCTTCTTCATAGTGCCCAGTGATGGGACAAGAGGCACTGGACACAAATAGAAATACAAGAAATTTTCTTTAAACATAAGAAAAGACTATTTTAATTTTTTTTTTACAGGAAGGTTGATAAAATACTGTAACGTGTCTGTTCAGGTTAGAGAGAGATAGTCTTCATCCTTGAAGGTATTCGAAACCGAAGTGGCCGAAGCCCTGAGCTACTCGCTCTAGTTGCACTTACTTTGAGGCTGGAGGTTGGACTAGATGATCTCGAGAGGTCTGTCCTCACCTCAACCACTCTGTGATTCTAAAAAACAAACCTGTAAGCTGCAGAAGCCGTTCTCACTAAGAAGGAGGAAGATGTTAGAGAGGGGGAAAAAAGACTTTTTTCATATTGTATGAACTCAGCTGAGTCGCTGGCAGTTTTTTTTCTGATTAGCTTCTGGCCAAAATTTTCTTTGGTGTTTCTGTCTATATTGTTTTTCTGTCTGTGGGCCTGCTAAGGTTTGACAAGGTGTCTTCACCTCACCTGTGGAAGAGGAGGAAAGATTTTCTTGCACTTATGAGAAGTGGAGGAAGGCAGAGGAGAATTTCACATCACTTTCGTTTGTCCCGTTGAAAGTGTTTTCTACTTCATTTTTAGGTAATTTTCACAAAGGTGAATTCTGTACTCACCTAATACTACTGTCTTTATCCTCCTCCCTTTTTTTTTTTTTTAATAAAACTGTCATAAAGTCCCAGTAATAGGGGGAATATAATTCTGTTACCATTTCCTGTAATGGAAACTGTGATCAAAACTTCAGGGATGACATACTGGTTGGAAGAGTCACTTCAATTTTTTCATTCTTTGAGTTCAGGCTCAGGTATTGACTATGTGTGGAATACTCTTGAGGGACAAGGAAGAACTCAAAGTGAGCATGAAGTTCTTCTTAAAAATAGACTTTCAAGTTTGTTGAATGCAACACTTTGTTAAACCAAATGATGTTTCTCCTATGCTGTTTTCAGTTTGTGAAGGTTTTCCTCTGTTCCTGACAGCCTTTTTCCTTCTTGGTATAGGGACCTTCACTTTTTGTTGTCAGGGTTTAATTATACTTTTATCAATTCTGATCACAGTAGAATATTTGCAGAAAGAGTATCCTATATAAGGTTTTCCACACAGGACTTTGAAATTAATGGGATGCTTGCTAGGTGGTAGTAGTTGCTGGCTTTTCTTGGTTCTTGCAAGAAGATAGAAAGAGCTTGCCTTTGCTGTAGAGGATGTGCAGGAAATAGCTTGCTGCTGGTCTTACCCTTGTGAAAAGAATAAGGTTAGATCAGGTGCAGAAAATGAGACCCAGAGCATTTAAGTGGGTATCTCTTCATCATCTGAACAAGCTGAATTATGTGACTGTATTTCTGCGTTTTGCTTGAAATGCTGATTTAGCATATTTTCTTCCTCGTCAGCAAACATCTGGTTTGCTACAAATAACCCGCTCTCCTTAGGACATAAAAAAAAAAAGAAGTGTTTTAAATTATTGAGTTGCTGCTTAACTTCCTGAAAATACTTATGAATAAATTGATGATTTAATTAATGATGTTTTAATGATTCTTATACAATTAGATTGAGTGATAGAAAGCTCTTGCAAGCAGAATTAGCTGTGAAGTTATTTTACACGTTGTGCCTGCATCACATACTGCATGCAGCTCTTAATGCTTTTTTTCTACTGCGTTAAAACATTAAGTGAGGGAGGAAAATGTTGTGGGTTATGCAGTTTTTATTTATTTTTAATTTGGTCTGCTATGGACTCTTAAGCTTCTGTAGTGGATTTGAAAGTGTTTACCTGCAATAGCATGTGTTAGATGCTTGTTTCTTCTTAAACACATCTGTCCTGATTATGTTGTATTCTTTTTGTGTTTTGGAACAAAATACCGGAAGCTAATGTATTAGCAAATTCTCACACTCGAGCTTCTGTCTGCTTTTTTTCAGTTGAACCAATAAAGTTAAGGCAATGAAGTTAGCATTTCCAGGCATTATTTAACGTGTTATTATTTAATGTGTGTGCAACCTTTAAATAGTTTCAATGTTGAGTTGTTTGCTTTTTTTTTTTTTTTTGAGTTGTTTGCTTTTTTCCCCACCTGTTTTGGAGATGAGCTGCTTCAACTGGTAAAACTAATTAAAATTTGAAGAGTGTGGGTTTATTTGCTTTTACAACTGATTAGTTTATTTTCCATTGAAAGTAATTTCCCAACAAATGATATCTGTCAGCTTGCTGTATACTTGCAATATTCTGGCAATACAATTTGTCTTAAAGATGAATCCTGTGTGTGTGGAAAGACCACATGTCCTTGCCTGATTTGCCTGGTGGAGAAGTGTGTGAATAGAGAGGAATGCTGATGGAGGAAAAATCTTTAGGATGGCTTTTTTGAAAATATTTTCTTCCCCTTCTAGGTAATTTATTTGTTCTGACTTTCAAAACTGATGTTTGAAAGATGCCACAAAATGTTATTTGTTGGCTTCTTTAATAAGATGAAAGAAGGTTTTATAGATAGAACACTTTTAGAAGAGTAGTGATTATCAAACTGAAAAGTCCTCTTGAATTTCCATCTGCTTCAGAACTGGGTTTGCTGACCGAACTGCTGTGCGCTGACGTAAGCAGCGTAGCGAGAGCTTTGGCAATGGGCGAACAAAACCGATCAACTAGTGAAAACCTACAGTCGGGCTTTCCTTCGCTGCCGTCCCACACCATGGCCTTCGGATTTCTTCTAGCAGAGCGCTGGCAGGAAGAGGCAATTGGTGTGTGGATCTTTCTCCAGGGTAGCCAAGCCCCTGTTTCCAGTCCAGGCGTGAGGAGCAGTGTGGACAACGAAGCCGGTGTTGGGGAGGTAACGGGGCTGCCTGCCGCTGCCGCGGTGGGCAGGTTGCTCGGGTGTTAGCTCGTTAGCTTAGGCCTTAAGGGCAACCCACTTGTGTTTCAGCCCCCTGAAAAGCTAGGAACAAGTGCTTAGTTTAAGAAGTGCTTAGTTTTAAGCGTTGGTCTTGTATCTTCAGCCTTCTTGGAATACAAAGAAAATCCCTTGGAGAGTTTGTTCTAGAAGATGGGTCTCTGCTTCTGTGTTGTCTGAGACAGGCAGATCAACGGGGCACATAAGGTCCCATGACCTTGATTAAAACACGTGAAAACAGTTTTGCTGTTGCTTTTAAGGCTCAAAGAAGCTTTTCCCATTTGCTTGTCTTTTCAGTTAGAAACTATGGTAGAACTTGGGAACACGTTACTGAGGAACCTGGAAAACCATTTAATGTGTTGATTGGTTGTTTTTTTGTGTGTCTTAATTAAGTAGTAGTATAGAGAACATGATTAATCCTTTATCTGCAGCCTACCACAGTGAGCAGTCTCCTAAAACAAAATCTAGCAACGTTTGACTAATATTTTATGTTTAAAAAGGAAAAAAAGAAGCAAAGGTGGATGATTCTTTTTAATTCTTTTTGGTTCTGCAAGAACAGGAATGTGAGTTTGGTAGTTACTGCTCACAGCTTAAAATAGAGGGCAGCTCTGTCCTGGTCGTCACCTTGAGTGGGGTTTTAGTGGAGGAGAGGCAGGCATACGCCATACCTGGGCAGTGCGATACGTCTGTGTTGGGGAATATGAGGAAGCAGGCAGGGAAGAAAGAGGCTGAAGCACCTCTGGTGTGAGGACAGGCTGCGGGAGCTGGGATTGTTCAGCCTTGAGAAGAGGAGACTCCGGGAGGACCTAAGAGCTGCCTTCCAATACCTGAAGGGAACCTACAGGAAGGCTGGGGAGGGACTTTTTACAAGAGTGTCCACTGATAGGACAAGGGGAGATGGGTTTAAGTTAAAGGACAATAGATTTAGATTGGATCTTAGGAAGAAATTCTTCAGTCTGATGGTAGCAAGACTCTGGATTAGGTTGCCCAGAGAGGTTGTGGCTGCCCCCTCCCTGGAGGTGTTCAAGGTCAGGTTGGGTGAGGCCTTGGTCTCGTTAAGGGTGTCGCTGCCTATGACACTGGGGCTGGATCAGATGATCCTTAAGGTCACTTCCAACCGAAGACATTCTATGATTGTGTGTAAGAGGCCGTGAGGAGGGAATGGCAGAGAATAGTTTCTGTAACTCAGAGTGTCCCAGTGCCATGGGGCTCGCCAGCTCCTGCGCCAGCCGGTGTGCAAGAGCTTCACTTAAATTATGAGCTTCACGGTGTCAAGAGCTGTAGCTTTAGATAATACCGTTTCAGAATGTACTAATTCTTACAAAGTGTGGCATAACTAATGTGTTCACGTTTTGAATGATACAGGATTTTAACAGTAATGACAGCATTGTGCTCTGGATCCTTCATTTCATGCCATATGTCACACTTGTAATTTAATTCTGAAAAGCGCTTGCATAATGACTTGAAAGTGCTTTAAGAACTTGACAGCACATCATCAGTGGGGGAGAAGTCAGTTACTGTCTGTGTGAATTCCCTTATAGCCTTTTTGACTGGATTATTCAGCACCTTGTTTTAAAGACAGATGACATGCAAGCGTCTTCTGAAAGTCAACTGCAGAGCTCGAAGTGAGAAAGTAGTACAGAAGTATTAATGGTTCCAGACAGAACGTGGTGATACGCATGACGCAGCATGAAAGACTCGTGCCTTCGGCATGCTCACCTTGCCACAGGGCCTTTGTGGTGTCGCAGCTCCATGGTTAGTATCCCCCAGACCCCGCCAGTCTCATGATCTGTAACAGAATCACACAGAATCACAGAATCACAGAATGTTTGGGGTTGGAAGGGACCTCTGAAGATCATCCAGTCCAACCTTCATCCCAGCATACCTAACCACTACACCATAGCCTCAAGTGCTAGATCTACTTTTTTTTTAAACACCTCCAGGGTTGGTGACTCCACCACCTCCCTGGGCAGCCTGTTCCAGTGCCTCACCACTCGTTCAGTAAAGAACTTCCTCCGAATATCCAATCTAAACTTACCCTGACGCAACTTGAGGCCATTTCCCCTTGTCCTGTCGTTAGTAATTAGAGAGAAGAGACCAGCACCAGCCTCACTACAGCCTCCTTTTAGGTAGTTGTAGAGGGCAGTAACGGCTGTAGCCTCAGCCGAGCTCCTCAGCCCAACACAGAGAACCCTCTTGGGCTCTTCCAAATGGCCCAGCCGTGCCGGGAGGGTGGAGGTGGTGACAACCGTAATTGAATGTGGTTCTTCCTTTCTTTGTCTCCCTGAATGCTGAATGAAGGACAGATAAAAAACGTTCAGTCACCTAGTGAAAGGGATTCTTTTGGTCATGATGATGTAGATTGTATAGAGGTAAGCTTGCAGGGACCTGTTTAAGCCTTTTTTGAAAGATGTGGTGTCTGCACATCTTGCACACTTTTATTTCTAACAGTTGAAGACACCTGCCTCAGGTTTTTCTTCTGTGTAGTATGAGCTCAGATGTAAAACAAGCAAACAAGAACCCAAACAGAAAACCCACCCAAACCCGTGGTTATTGGAATCTGCACCGGCAGCCTGGAATTTGAGATCTTCCGGGGACTGGCAGTTTTTGTGGGAGCTGAGCACTGTTGAAGAGGGGAGACTTCAGTTTTAGAGCTTTTACTTGTGTATTTATTTATTATGGATGACAAGTGTCTTCTGAAATTGCACAATTTTTATCAATTATGCACCAAACCTTAGATTATGACACAGGATTTGCTTCTTTCTGGCTAATGCCTTAGGCAGCTTAGTGGGGAGTCTGTCTTTAGCAATGCCGTGCAAAGGATTAAATGTATTTTTTATAAATGTATAATGAATTAACTTCCTTATTTGAAAAATACCATTACTTAAATAACAAAACAGCACGGAGGGGGACTTACTGTTTTGGGGAGTTCATTTGCAGTGCATGTTGTCTGAACTTTGTTTTTTGAATAGCTGAATAATGAATGGCTCTAAAATCAGATGATTATTGCTGTTATGAAAATTTCATTCTCTTAGTTTCCAATTCTGAAAGCATTTGCTATTTACGTTGTGTCAATTTTGAACACATTCTAGGCTTTGAGAAAAAAATCTTGATAGACTATTGAAAATGTGGTTTGCTAATGCATTGACAACTCCAGGAAAAGATCATATTTCTCGTTTTTCTGTTGTGTCAAACTGCCAAAGCTATTCATTGCTGAATAAATTCTACCTATCCTCTGGATTTTGAAGCATTTATTGTTTTTTTTTAGAGATGAGGAGATCTTTGTGTTTTTCCATGGCTAGATGAGTTTGCTTTGTTAATGTCAATTAATAAAAGAGAGGTTTTCATTGCTAAATAGCTAATATTCTCTGAAATTTTGAATGTTAACTGTTTACGTGACAAACTTTACTGTGAGATACTGTCTGTCGAGAAGTTGGCACAAACCAGTGTTGTATTGCTGTATTAAATTAAGTTCTAAACCGATTCATTTTGTGAAGCTTAAAAAAAAAAATCCACTATTTATTCTATCATAAGCAGATACTCTTTGTTTACTTTTTATCTGCTGATTATTTTTATTATTATTCAGAACTGTTGTTGATCTGCAGGAGAAATCCTGCAACAAGGTATTCTGAGCATGAGAGTTTTACTTGATTTGTTTTCTTCTGGGTTAACAAGGCCTGAAATATGTCCTCCCTTCATAGTTAAGGCATCCAAATACAAAGCAGTAGTAAGAGGAGAGCAGTTGGCCCCCTCACCTGCCCTCGGGGATGGCCAGCTGCAGGGCTTTGTGTCGGAGGAAAGGCTGATTTTGAGGTGAAAAGCCGGTGTTGGCAACCCCACGCTCCAGGAACCTGTGTCCTGTCTGGGCGTACTTCTTACGGGGCGTCTATCTTCTAATTTAATGCGTGGAGTGGGGGGAGTTAGGTAGGTGGTGTCTGCTTTGACCTGGAGAGGGGGTCGACCGCCTGAGGCAGGTGGGACGCTGTCAGAAAAGAGCACTTTCCATCTAAATGTCCTTGGTTCTGGTGTTGGGAAGCAGTCAGTGGCTGTCACTCCTGCACACGTAAGGGCTTTTCCTCCCGTGTTCGTAGAATTCATGGGCGGTGTGGAGAGACCAGCATTTGAATTCGCTCTTCTTTTGGGCAAGGTGGGTCCAATCGTGGCCTTTGGGGCCATCTGCCCTCCTTGCCTGAGCAGGGCTGCTGTGTTCCTGCCAGACCTCTTGCAACCAGCGAGTAAGAGCACCGAGATAGTCACTCACTAAAGGGGACTTAGATGTCACCCGTGATGCGGAGTAAAATGAAAGGGGATTGGGGAAGGAGCTCACATGGGATCCATTGGCTTTCTGTAGACATTGCTGAGGTACAGCAATGAACATCAGGAGGCAGTAGTACCTTCACTTACTCTAGATAGTTGCCTTAGTAAATTCGGAGAGAAGTTGCTTAGGCAAACACGTGAGGGCATGGTTCAAAGAAAGTTATGGGGTGGTTAGGGAGGCACAGAGGGAGGAGAGCCAGGAGGAGAATGCTGAGGAGGGGCGTTCGTGCTGATCAAGAGTCTGAAGGAGCTTGGTTTTGCGTGGAATGTGTCTGTTTTGAAAAGTGGTGAAAGAAACTAAGAGCAAAACCTTCCTGAAAGTTAGGTTTGGAGGTTTTTTTGTTGCCAAGTGTGGTGATTTGGGTGTGGTCGTTTATATTTACAGTTTGCTTGTGTTTTGTTATTTTTCTGTTAGTACAAGTGGCTCCCTCTTGGTGAGAAATAACTAAGGCCTCTGTGGTGCTTTTTGTGGTCCTATGAATGCTCCCTTTTATTTTTTTTTTTTAACATAGAGTGGCCCTATTACTGAAGTGGTGGTATGAGCAGTGTTCTCTGAGTTACTGGACAAAACACGCTCAAAGATGAGCAGAAGCGTTGGAAGGAATATGTATGTCTCGTTAAACAGTTTTGTTGGCACTGTGGTGGCAGGCAACTAAAATAACACCAGAAAAAACCCAAGGTGTAAATACAAGGCTTTTGCATGTGCTGTAAACTGAGCTCCAGAAATTTATTGCTGCAGGTATCCTCAGTGCCAAAAAGTGAGGAATGAATTCCGAGCTGATAAATAGCAAAGTATTTTGCCACCTCATAAATTAGGGGAGGCATCGTTACCTGTGGGTCTGGAAGAAGCGGCTTCTTTTGTGACTTGCTTGCTCTTGTGTTTCTCACACCTTCTTGTAAAGAAGCCTGTGTGCCCTCTACTAGACAAGAGAGACTGGTTGTGACCAGTCATAAGGAAATTGCTAAATAAAAAGAGCTTCTCCTACTACGGTTTATTGTATCGGTGAACTGTCCAAAGGATGTATGGAAGAAGTTGTAAGCACTGTCTTATTCAGACAATACTCCTGTGTTTTGTTGCAGCTTTCAGTGTTAGAAAACAAAGAAGTGTCTCCTCTATCAAATCACTGGGTTTTAACAAATGGCAGTAAGAAGTAACAAAATGCCATGTGTTCCTGTGGAAAAATTTGGAAGAAAAATTTATTTTTCTTTATGGAGACTATGTACAGGTTCGACAGTTTCAGAATAATTTCTGTTGCTTCCATAAATGTAATAATGCATGACACTGGAGAAGTTAAAGCTCTTGGTAGTATTTAATATTTGCAAGTCATACACAAACCTCAGTTTTATACAGTACTGCTTTTTCTCTCTTCATTTAACAGGCAGGTGTTGGACTAAAATGTTTGACTTTTGTATTCCTGAAACCTTCAACTGTGTGTGAGATCCAGGAGATGTACGTTGCCACTGTCTGAACCCAAGGCCACTAGAGACAGAGATTTGGAGATCACTTTCATTGTATTCTTTGTACCTGTACCTCTTTGAATGAAAATAAAATTAAGTAAAATTTAAGATGGTGAATCTGCTAAGTGTAGTCTCTGTTTGATAAGGCAGTAATGTCAAGTTGATATGTAGTCTAGTGGAGAGAAATGGGACTGTGCTATGTAGCACAGAATCCCTAATGTCACATAGAGTTTCTAAACTTCTTAAACCAAGTTTTTAGGGCCAGACAAGACTATTGCTACTTTTTGGTCTGGCAAAAGTGTAAGGAATGGGAGGTGGCAAAGAACACCTGAGTAGGCCCTTTTCCTAGAGCTGCTCGGGTGAGGGGAGGAGGAAAGGGAGGTTTTCCCATGTGTGCCTCTAAGCGGCTTCCTTTGGTTTCCCTCTGAAAAACAGGTTTACATAAATGACTAATGAAAAGTAACCAGTAGTAACTTGGTAAATAAAAAGAGCTATTAATGACTCTTAACACATGAGAATGTGAAAATTAAGAATCTGCAAAAATCTGAGTGAAAGTTGCGTGATTCTTTGAGCATATAACAAAGTGTATCTTATGGTTAGCAAATAAGGATTTTGGTATAGAGGTTATAGCCTGCTTTAATCTTTGGCCTCAAAATAAGTTATTAGATTTATTACACGAGTTAGAAGTTTGATTTTAAGTCCTGCTTCTCCACTGCAGTAAGATGGAAAGCAAGGAGCTTTATGTAACTGCTTGACCTTGAATCCTTGCTACCTTACTTTTTAAACCAAGCTGATACTCAAAGCTGCCTCACAGCAACAGAGTTATGCTGAAGATAGCGTTAAATGTTTGCAAATGTTGAAGTGGTGACATATTTTGTGGCTAGCGTTGAAACACTGTAATGGTTAAGATTTTGCTGCTCTTTCTGAGGTCGCAAAAAACTTCAGCATGTTACTTGACACTATTTTGTCAGAAGCTACTGTTTGCAATTAAAATTGTTTAAAGAAAAACTCATCTAATTTTTTGCATTTTTTGTTCTGACTGAAATGTTCCATCACGTCGGATGTTACAACTGGGTTAGAAGAGAAATGCAGGTTTTGGTCAAAGGAGGAAAATATCCATTTGTTTTGAGCAAAGTGTTAATTTGTGTGTTTGGGCCATTTCTCATCTTCATTAAGCTGCTAGTCCCAGATTAACAGAACATGAAGATTTGAGTGAGAGAGAGTGAGGTTCGTAGTTCCTCATAGGAACAATGTGGAGAAAAAATATTTTTCTTTAAAATAGTAACTTGAAATGTTTCCATGGATATTTAGTGAGAGTTTTTTAAACTTTTTATATTGATTCTAACATAAAAGGGGGAAAACTATGTTTGGAAAACATTAATAGTATAACTTATAATACTGTAAGGATCTTTTTTTTGCAAAGTGATATTTAGTGAGGTTTTGTGTGTTTCATTCTCTTATTATTTTCAAACGGAAGGTAGATTTTGTGTTGAGCTTTAGCATGGATGTGTTTGAAATACGTTAGCACTGAGTTTGAAACAATTCAAAATATAAGCAGATTTTTTGAGTAAAAGGAAATTGAACTTTCACAACTATGGTGCAAGCAGTTTGCTCGTGGCAGCTGATCGATGAGGTTCTGCTGGAGTTACTGTGCTTTCATGACGTCCCATCGGAAGCGGAGCTGTAGTAACGTACCTGCGTGTTTGCCCACGGCAAATGTGTTTAAAACTCCGTCTTGAACCGTGATGGCACGCTGGCCAGGGATCACGTCCCTGCTGCCTGCTGCCATACAGCTTTATTGTCAATAATCTACTTCTGTGTATCAGTTATTTCTTGTAAAGAGCACTGAAGTTGAGGTGGCACTTTTAGTAAACGGGTTATCATGGGAGAAGCCTGTAGAGTAGATTTGGAAAGCTTCAAGTGCAGGTCTGAGATTTGCCTTTTGACAGTAAGTTACAACAGATGTTGGATTTATTCCAAGTCCTTAATAAGAGATGGGGGTTATAGTTTCCATTTGGCAAGTTACCAGCCAAAAGAAAAAGGCTTCTATTCATGCTGTTACAATGGAAACTATTCTCTTTACCTTCGTCCTCCACGAATGCAGCTCATGTAGTGGATAAAAATATCTCTTCGTGCTCGTGGATTTCAGTCTCCTGGTTATTCATAGCTAGACTGATGGGTTCCCGTTTCAGAGGGCTCGGGCAGGACAGGCAGATTTATCCAATAGTGAGAAAGCCTCCTCTGAGGCCTGACCGATACCTTCTTGTGAAGTGAAAGGAGCTGAAGAGAAATCTGGTGGTGGGCTTGGTGAGTTACGTGCCCTTTAAGCAGGAGCGTGAAGATGCTCGTGCTGTCCTTGCTGCAGGATGGCAGCTCTCGTCCCTGCGGTACCACCTCTGGGCTGCTTGGTGTGCCCAGGCAACTCTGTCGACCACAATAATTTTTTAATTCTGTACATCCATTTTTTTGGAGGGAAGCCCTCAGAGCTGATCTAGGCTGACTCGGTGCATCAAGATTTGTGTGAGAAATTTGTGTTGCCTCCTCGGTAGATGATGTGGCAGTGGCTGGTGGAGATGTAGATGTTCTTTTATCGTGACATGGATAGCAATCAGAGATGTAGAGGTTCTTCAAGCATGCTTTCCTTTATACATTTTGTGTATAAAGTCTTTGTATATAAAGACCTTGAAGTCAGAGAAGTGTTCAGGTACAGGTGAGGTGTAGGTGGCTCTTGGGGTATATTGAAAATTTTGTTTTGTTTTTGATGGCACCATTTAGTCCTTGCTATTGAGATGTGACCAAACTTTATCTGACTGGTGTACAGGTCAGTGGGGTATCGACCTTTGAGCCTATTTGGTATCAAAAATAAAGAATGAAAGAAATTCAAAACTTTCTTAGTAAATGGCTTAAAATTATCTTGAAACTAAGCTTTGTACTACTCGTTAACAGAAATGGAAAAAAAAATAAAACCGCAAACAAAGGAAAAAACCCAAACTTCCAAACCAAAACATTTAGGCAAACATCAAGTGTGTTCGTGATAACTTCCCTGGTATTCCTAATTAGTTGGTGCTGAACAGTAGATATGCAGACAAACAAAAGTATGTGCATATAGCATCTGGAAAGCAAATAAAACATTTCTGTTTTGGAACAGCAAACATGAGCAACAAGGAGATAATTGAAGATGAGACACAGTTCTGAATTGCAGCCTTCTGACAACAGCAGTTAAGCAAAACTCAGTGAAGAATGGCACAAGCAGAAGAACCTTTGAGCCATTGGGTGCAGGACAGCTAGATACTAGATTTTATTTCAAACCTCATAGTCCAGTGCTCTTTTGCAGTGACATGAGCCTCAGCACTGAAAATTCCCAGTTCTGTAGCTGAGACTGGCTTTCTTGATCTTTACACCAGTGACTAAAAGTAGGTCAGCATTTAAAACAATGATACACTTGCAGCCTGCATTATTTATAACGGCGTAGTATCGCCTGCGTCGCACATCTTGGCAAAAGGAAAGACCGTAACAACAGATATCTCATGTCATGGAAGAACAGAAATGCGAAGAGAATTTGAAACGTGTAAGAAACACCCAATAGAAAATACACGACTTCAGTATTAATCTGTAAAACCGGGTCTAAATGATTCCTATCCCAATCTTTCTGATTTTTTGAGTTTTTGTTACTTCATAAATTTTAAGTCTGTTTGGTTTGTTCTAGTAGATGTTGGATATACAAACTCTCACTTTCTGACTTTTTAATAACATTGGAAGGCAATTGCCTTATTCACATGAAGAAGGAGATGAGAGAGAAGCCCACCACTTCCAAAGTTCAGTGTTTTCTTAGTCATAGGGTGATTATTCCTCTTTTGATGAGACTGTGTTCTTATGTGTTCAGTTTCATTAAACACTTCTACTTCAGTATAGTTTCATCCCTTTTTTTTCAGTATTTACTGAAGAAATCTGAGTTACAGATTTGTAGTTGTTTGAAACAGAAGCTGCTTTTTCATATTTGGTAACGTGAGGGCTCTGACAATAAATGCCTAATAAATTGGTTCCATTCGTGATTTTTTTTTTTTTTTATTGAAAAAGTCATTGCACTTGAGAAAATGACTCATTCTCTGATATCTCAGTAACTGCAAGACTCCCAGGTGCCACAGTAAGCCTACTGATTTGAGGCTTGCATTGAATTTTGGCAATATGTAATTTTTTTTCCCCTTTCACTGCCTTGTACTGAGGTACCTCTAATTGCACCGTGTACTTGAGTTGCATTGTTCACAAGGACTTCGGGAGGTGATGTTGCATGTGCTTCATTTTGAGGAAAATGATGTGTTCCATGACAACGAGTCTAAGAAAAGTCTTGTAATTCCAGCATTAGCACGTCCTCCTGGAGGAAGCATCCGTTCGGAGTGTTTCAGTTTGACCCAGCCCATGCAAACTTACCTTCATATGCAAACAATCTGCGTGTTATATAAATATGACCTCCTTTCTTGTTAGTTGATGTTTCTCAAAGCATTTTTTTAGGATTTGCCTAATCGCTTGACTCAGTTATTTTGTGTTGTCAGGAGGGCAGGTGTTATGGATATGGAAGATATTACAGTGTGCACAAAACACAGCCAAGGTGGTGTGACAGGCAGTGTTCCCGGGTTGAAATCTTTCATAGGTATTTGCATGCCCTTTTGAATATTGAATATTCCCAGGTTAAAATCTCTCACAGGTATTTGCATGGGTTTTGCATAGTGAAGCATTCATGTGCTTATTAGCCCTGCACCATACTTGCAGTTACAGCATTTGCATATGATTTGCTTTCTGTTCAGTGAAATAAGCTTCACACAGAATTCAGTGTATTAACTCTTTTTTATGCATGACCTGTTACTGGGTGGAAGGCACTTGAAAACAAAAAATCTGCTACTACTTAGCATTTCATAACAAATGCAAGATTTAAAAGGAGAACACAAGTATGAAGTGTTTCTGTCAATAGGACCTTTCAGTAACACATGCATGTGCTGGGTGGCATGTTTCCATCTTTATTGTCCTTTGTACCCTACAAAGGACTTAAATTTAAACTTACTCTTCATAGCAGATGAAGAAAAAAGAGGTATAGGAGATAGATTGTTTTGCTGTGGGTTGTGGGGCTTTGGGTTTTTCTTTTTCTTCCCTTGTTTGTTTCGTTCATTTGTTGCAAAAGCGCTGCTCTGTTGCCTCAAGATTTGTTGTTTCAAGATTGATGGCGTGAGCTGTTCGATTTGTTGTGTTCCTGACAGTAAATTGCCATTTGTGTTCAGCATATTTCCCAGTATATTAATTTTTGTCTTCCTTCTGTAGCAAATCAATATTCATCGTTCTTTCAGTTCTACGGGCTTGAAATGAGATTACTCAAATCCTGGAGAAGTTAATCAAATCCTACACTTTTTCAAAGACTAGAGGAAAATAATTGTGCTAAAAGCCTGACTGTCGGTAGCCACTAAGAAATTCTACTGTGAGGTACACACAGAGTGTGTTTAAAAAATCCCACCTTCGTGTGTCAGAGCAATCCAACAGTGTGTGTTTGACTAGTTACCTTCTTGCAGTGGTCTTGCTTTCAGTAAATTTTAAGTTGTGGTAGCTTTATTACTTTTATAATTCCAAGTACGCTTGCTCAGCAGTAACCAATTTAGCTGTTAGCGAATCCCTGTGTGACAATCAGCTTTTAAAAACATTTGTGTAGGTCCTAATGCCCTCACCTGCATCTTCGTGGCATCTCCCAAAGTGGTTTCCACTGCTTGGGCTGTTTGTCTTTTACAGTGATCCGAGCGGGTTCGATGCGAGGGTGCTGTATGAAGAGAAAATCAATGGTAATTTCTTCTTTCTGATTATAATACCCCCTCCTTGATTACTTATGAAATAAAATTGGCACCCTGTTGGCTTTATGCCCCCCAGTAAGTATCAAAAGTCTCTTCAGCACTGCCTGTAAAATGGAAGACTAAAAACCTGATCTAAGGTTAGAAGTATTTGGCGGTCTGGCAGGTCCCAACCATCTGATTTGCACAGCAGGAAGAGGAGTTCATAAGACTTAAATTCAAAGAAAGTAACTTCTGTTTATTTATTTTTGTCACAGGCTGACCTTGAGATAGTATGAATTTACTTTCCCGGTTTTAGATGATTAACAGGAAAAAAACCCCTGAAACTCTTTCATGACGTTGGATGACTTCAACATTGTGTGAACATCAGGAATTCAAATTAGATCGAATGATGCAGGCGAAAGTATGCACTGTCTGTGTATGACTGCTGTGGGAAAGAAAGAAGATTGGTGAAGAATATTTGTCTAGCAAAATGCAACTTGAGTTTTAGTGTTCAGCTTTAGGTTTGATCTGAATCTAAGAGTTTCCCTTGTTGCAGCGTGCTGCAGAGTTGGTGACACAAGTTCAGTATATGTGACTTACAAATCTTTAATTAAAACCCAAGGATATGTTTCTTGTCTCGTGTCCGTCAGCCCTCCTGTTTGTTGGCAGCAAATATTTGTTTGGGGATTCAAGAACCTATTTATGTTGTCAGAAGCGATATCCAGTTGAGTTGTAACGTGTCACGCAGCTTGTGTGCTCTTGGCTTCCGTGACATAATATCCCACGATGCATTATAACCTGATGTCATGTGAGATATTGGGCGGGCAGGAGACAGATTATCTGGAGCAAATACCAACCTCTCCTTGACGTTTGTGAGCTCCTTCATTAATCAACCAAGCTGCATGCTCATAGCTCAGCAGCTCTCTAGCATCTTTAATAATTTCAAGCGACAGAAAAGCAATGAGAGTAGGAGTAAGGTTTTGACATCATGACTGAGACGATTCATTGTTTTCAGATAACAGTAACAAAAAAGTGGGTTTAATCTAATCATATTTTGTACATATTTTTTTTTTTAGAGGCTGATGTATCATTTTAGGATGCTTTCTGACTTGGTGAATGATCTCATTTGTGTTCACCACCACCAGATTGAATCCTTTTGTGAGGAGCCTTGGCGGCTGTTCAGGTTTTTATTTTGGTTTCGGGGCGGTTAGTCACCTTCCAAGTGCTAACAGATTTGGACAGTGCACCCCCTAAAAATCTTCGTAATCTGTGTGACATTTATGGGTAAGGCTGAAACTGTTTTATTAAATAATCAAGTGTAGTTTGAAAAAGTAGATGGACTTTTTGATACCCAGACATAAGCTCTGGAGTAGAAATTGCCAACTACAGAGGGAAATACCAGTTGAGAACTGCTGCTCAGGCGCATATCCCTGAAGAAAATGACAATGGGTACTTCAGTGTGGACGACAATAAGGATAAAATTGTTGCCCCTGGGGAAAGGAGAAAAACTTTAGTTTGTTTCTTATAGATGATGGCCTGAAGTTCTTGTACGGAGCAAAAGATGTGGTGGCACGGAGGCTTGTCCCTCTGGGAGGGCAGCTGGTCCAAATCTGAGCAGTTGTCTCACCTGGGCCATTACGAGGTCTAGTGGGGTGGAAGTTGGGCTTTTCCGGTGTGTGCAAGGATACTGTGCCGGGTAAGCATCGCTAGCCGATAGCTCTGCTTTCAGTATTTTGGAAGATTGCTGGATGCTACGTAGCTCAGGGTGCTGATGACAAAGTTTTAGGGCTTTTTGGAAGAGCCTGCTAATCCTTAGGGTTGTGAAGAGTCCTAAACTCTCACACGTGTGTCACAAACTTACTTGCTTCCTGAGGGAATTCCTGCAAATTCCGTGTTCCTTGAGTATGTTTTCAGTAATCTGTATCTTGCCATTCCTCTAAGTAACATTCTTCCTCATAAGGTGATTTTCATATTTGTGAAACCCATATGCTTTATATTAGTTTGTGTTTATTCAGTTTCCTGAGAGGTGTGGTGGGCAAAGAATTATTTCCCCATTTGCTTGCGGATCTTTCCGTACCTCTTGATGTACCCTCAGCGGCAGGACCATTCTGCAAAGACGCTTCTGTTGATTCCGTAGCCAAATTCGCTGCCGATCTTGTATAATTTAAACGCTACCACTGAAATTTTTTCATGGTGGTTGAGAACTAACGATGAGAACATGTTTCTTGCAAGACTCCTCTACTTGCCCAGATATTTGTAGCACAAATGTAGTATTTATGGTAGAGCTTTTTGTTATGAGGCTGGGAACCCTAAACTTGACACTATACACCTTTGGATATGCTTTGAGCAAAACTAGTGTCCCCAAAAAATATAAAATACATCTATTTTCGGTCTTTTTTCTTTACAGGATGATTTAATGCATCAGAAAATAATACAAAACAAACTCAAGAAATACACTGGCTAATGACTGTATCTCTTATGGCAATACATGCATAAAAAATAAGGAAGGATTTAAGGGCTTGCTCTAGAATTGTTTTTGTGGCAGTTGCTTTGATGGGATTAAAAAAAAAAAAAACAAACCCAAAAAACTCGAAAACATCCCAAACCAAAACAGCTTACAGCTCTTATTGACATTTACCTCTAGACTGACATGTATTGATTATTTATACTTGGATTATTTTCTGTGTATGGGCAACAAATTAGATATGATTGCTGGCTAGGATTACTTCTGCTAGTAAAATTTCTTTAGTATTTTCATGCAAAAAAAAAAAGACATTGGATGAGCAATTACCCTATAAACAGGGAACGAAAGCAACTGGGAGACTTCAGCACTGTATTATTTGCAGCGTGTTGCTAAAATGTAGTAGTAACTGCATACAGGAACAATACATAGTTTCTTCAAAGGCGCTGGTGTTAAATATACACCTGCTCGAAAAAGTCAGTTTTTTAGCCTAATAGTGTATTTTGAATTTGCTTCTATAGTATGATAGAGACCCCTTAAATCATATGTTCAAACTGAAATCTTCCTGTGAAACCGAGGGTGTGATGTACAGAATATTTGCACGTGGCAGTTCTTAGGGAGTTCAGTTTCCCAGCAAATCCTCAGCTCTTGGTTTGTTTTTTACTTGCTTTAGTAAATGGATTTAAGTGATTCAGTTCTGCCACTTAACTATTTCACTAGTCGTGTTTGAAATGGATGGGTAAGCATCCTGCTTATATATTCTAGTGGCACTTATTCTCATCCTGAGTTTTGTAGAGACTTCAGTGCGGGTAGCAACACACTGAAAGAGGTGTGGTATCCTTCTGTGGTTTTGTGTGTGTCCTAAACTTGGTCTTGAGCTGAGCCATCTTCCTTCCTGATCTCAAATGGACACTCTATGAAAATTCAGAAGCTCTTGGTGTCAGCCTCGATGTGTTTTTGACACGCAGTTACTACCCACACTTCACTGAAGCCTTCAGCCTGAGCATAATGATGGAAGATCTGTACCTTTTGAGGATAGGCCTTAACTTTTTGAACAGTTTAAGCCTTGCAAGAATTTATGGAAGTTATGACCTGTCTGAAAGAAAAGAGACCTTCAAAAACCTTCTTCAAACAGCTGAATCTTTTGATTAAGTATCTAGAAATAATGTTAAAAAATGCAGAAAAAACACATCTATGGTAATTACTGATAGGACCTTAAAAATGGAAGAAAAGCAAGCCAGCTGTCTCCTTTATGACACCTAGAGAGGCTCCACCTCGAATATTGATGTTTATTTTTAAGGAAAAAAAGTAAAGTCTATATTATACTGTGAAAAGAGAGTGGGGAACAGAAAGAGAGGAAAGTCACTCAAGGTTTTGAACAGGGTCTCATAATTGATTTGTCCTCAGTGCTTTAGAAAGTAAGTGTAACGCTGGATCTCAAGTTCCTCAGCAAAACAGTGAGAATGTTCTAAGAATCTTGACTCTTGGGAACTGCAAACGTTTGATTTTGTTTTTACAGTGTTCAGAAAATTCGTTTCTTCAATCTATCTGCTGTAGAATGATCTTCTTTCTACTTGGTAACGTGGGCTAACTTGTGAATAATTAATATGCTTTCGGGCAGGACATTTTTCAGGAAATTGTTCCTGTTATCTTGAGTGCTTGCTTTGGTCCGAGGATTTAATTGCGCTTGATGTGCATAAATAATTGCATTTGGGGAGTTGAGACTGTACGTGCAGTTTAAAATCAAACACATTGACTGCAGTAATTATTCCGATGATCTTGTAACGACTGAGAGTTTTGGAGCTGCAGGGAGCCCTGGCCTTGGGTGGGTGGTTGTGGGGGGATGGACCCTGCCAGGAGCTGGGTTGCAGGTGGGGGGCACCTGATAAAGCAGCTTTGGAGAGGGAAGTACAGTGACCTCGGCAGTGAAGTGGATGCTTTCTCAGTTTTACAGTAAGTTTTGGCAAAGTATGTCTGTTCAAAGTCACTTCCAACGTTGTGCATTAAGTGCCAGGTGATTAATGGGAAACACGTTGCATGTGTTTGCAAAGCCCAGTGATAAATTAATAGTTACTAAAAGCCTGTAAGAAATAAAGTGCTGTGGTGTCTATTTTGTGAATACACTATTAAGGTAAGTTTAAATACAGATCTTTTTTCTTTGTTTTTTAAATCTACCCTTGGTGGAAACTAGGGAATTTCAAACAAACTCTGCTCCTTTTTTGTGTGATGAGAGGTCTGTTATCTTTAACAAGAAGCATTGACAGATTATATCCAGGATGCAACAAATACTGTGCTTTTCAAACAGGAAAAAGGTACAGTTGGAAACTGTCCTGGGGTGGTAGTGCTTTTAGTGATTTTATTTCCTGAATTTTCCCTGTCAGTCTGTGTGTGACAGTTGCTTCTTCCCCACTGCTGTTACACAAATATATACCCCCTCTCTCCCTCGGGGCATCGGTTTTAACTCTGGAGGTCAGTGCTCAGCCTGTTTGGTTGGTTTGTGAAATAAATTATCGAAAGCGACTTTAAATGTCTCGTGCTAGAAGGCTGTGGTTAACATTTAAAAGCACCATCAGACACATCTTCCCATGTGGGAATTAGTTGTCCACCCACTGCACGTCGCTCAGTCTGGCCTCTGCGATTCCTCAGCAGGGAGAAGAGGAGCGTTCTCTTAACTGTGTCTGAAAGCACCGCAAGATTTCCCAGAGTACTCGCTGGCAGCTGAAGTGCTGTGTAATTGTGAGGGTTTTTCACATAAGCGTGGCCTGATGAATCGGAGTTAAATTGAACTAAAGGGTGCTGTGAGGGTGGCTTTTTTTTTTTTTTCATCGTTGGCATTTGGAAGACGTTTAATTTGAAATTTTGTTCATATTGAGCACGTCTTTTTTTGTTCTCTGCATGCGCTTTTAGAAGAAAGTAATGCCACTGTCCCTTTTTTTCCTGTTAGGAGAGTAGCAGCTGCTGGATACCTGAAATACTTGTAATTGAGTAATAATTTATTTTCAGTAAGGGAAGGGCCAGTGGAAGCAGTAAGCAAGGCTCTGTATATATATTGTGGTATATCCTAAGCATTACAAAGGAACTTAGCTGTATAGAGCTTATGTACAGAGAGCTAAACTTCAACCCAAATTGCAGCCTTGGTGGCTAAATACATATGTTGGCAGAGCTTTGAAGGGATGCCAGCAGAGGCCTGACTCTGAGGAAGAGAAGGTGAAAGTGTGAGTTTAACACTGTTGTTACATGGTGACTTTGTTTTCCTAGTTTTATGTGTAGAACAGTAGTAAACATGCTCGTCTGAGTTTAGTGGGAAGAGCTTGGAGCAGGTCCTGTAGTTAAACGCGAGGGGTTACGCCCTTTGTGACCGTTCCCTTTGGTGCTTTACACGCAGGCCACACGTGTGGACGCACAGACAAGAAGCCCGTGTCCCCTCCGCTTGCGCTTGTGGGAGAGCTCGATGGTTCCGTCGTGTTTGTAGCTGAGACTCTCGGCTGCGTAATCTGTGCTGTGCCGACAGGCTGAATTACCCACTGCCTTTCCCTTTAGGCTGAGCCTTACTGCTAAGCTGTGCTGGTGACCCTCCAGCTGGGTTGCTGCCGGTATTTCTCCATCTTGCTCGACACATCCTGATAAGGTCTCACTTCTTGGAGACTGTGCTATTTTCTTAGGGTTGTTGTTTCAAGGCCAGTTGAAATGAATAAAGATTAGTTCCTAACCAATGCCCTGTAACTTTCTGAATGGAGGGTAGGTAGTCAAGGCTTTCCATGTAGTCATGGACCTCTTGGTGTCCTCTGTTACCACTGTACCACCTACATTTATATCTCAATATTTTATTAATTTTTATTAGGCCTTATTCTTCTGAAATGTTGAAAGGACAGAAGGCATGGTAACAAAAACAGCTTATGTCCTCTACTGAGAGTGATTGTTATCCGTCAGAAAAGAGTGGTTATAACCATATTTATTTTTTTTACATTTATATAGTAAAAGTTTTTTAAAAAATATTAGTAGCTTTTGGTGCTATTTTTATTGGTTTGATTTTTGTTGTTGTTTAAGGTTTACCACTAGGGTTCACCGAAAGCTTTCTGAAAAAATGTCGGTATCAAGCAGCCGAGCGGATAATGTGCCAGAGCGGGATAGATTGTACAACTTGTAGGAACTTGATATGCTCTGTTTAAAATTCACCTTTGAGAGCAAAGGGGTAAATTAGAGAACATCTGCTAAATGAAAACAGCTATAAAGACAGTGAAGATATACAAAGAATGATAGTGATCATGAGAGAAACCAGCTTAAACTTCAGCCATCAACATGGAAAAAAGAGGAATTTGTAGAGATGTAGAATAACTTGTGGATAACTACAGGTCTTAAAAGTAAGAAAAGGCAGCTTAAACTTCAGCCATCAACATGGAAAAAGAGGAATTTGTAGAGATGTAGAGTAACTTGTGGGTAACTACAGGTCTTAAAAGTAAGAAAAGTGTCTTCAGTCTGTGGAAAGGAGAAAGGTGAAAATGGCGTCTGAAATATCTCGACTACTTGAAGCTGTGTAGTGAAATGTAGGTTTTCTGTCATTACTCCTTACTTTGCCTTCAAAGTAGGAAAGACAAAGGTAAAGTCAATCGGAAGACAGACATTCCTGGTATGGAGCCTGCAATGGGAGAGGCAGACATAACCCCAAAATTTGGCCTCCTTATGGCCTTGGCTTACGGAGCTCTTCCAGTAGATCTGCCTTC